>NC_080546.1:85663756-85671256 GCF_028640845.1 Ahaetulla prasina | reverse complement strand
TCATCTGGTCCGACCCCTTGCTCAAGCAGGAGACCTTATCCCAGTGTTGATGGACCTTTTGATTTTCTGGTCTCTGGTGCATGTATGCGCGCCAGCCACCTGGTCTTCCAGTTTCTGGCATGCATGTGTGTGGAAAGACCAGCTAACTGCATGCGTGTGTTGGAAACTGGAAGGTCATTGTTGTGTCTCGTCCAATCTCACCTCAGCCGGGGTCTTCTTATCTGCTTCCGAACACGGAAGAAGAAATACCTCCAGCCCCCAGCCCTGGCTCCATGCCCAGACAGGCTGAAGAAGAAGAAATACCTCCAGCCCCCAGCTCTGGCTCCATGCCCAGACAGGCTGAAGAAGAAGAAATACCTCCAGCCCCCAGCTCTGGCTCCATGCCCAGGCAAACGGAGCAACTAGACCCCTCCCCCTCCTCCACAGCATGTGAGCCTGAGGGAGGTCAATTGCCAACAGCTGCAGACTGAAGTGACCCTTGCGTCAGAAGACTTGATAGGCGGCGGCGACAGAAGGAAGGGAGGGGCAGGCCTGGATAAGTGCTGAGTCATGGAGCCACACCCCATGGCCTATATAAAGGATCTGCTTTTTGGCATTCTCTGAGTCAGGCAAAGTCTAAACATATCTTGCTGAAGTCACTTTCTGGTCTCCTGCCTGCTCTGAGGACTTTGCTAGGACTTTGGCAGAGCTGCAGAGGCAAGCCTGATTCGGATTTCCCTGACCCGGCCGTCAGCGGAGGAGTGGGACACGACGGTCATTTCCCAGTGCGTGCATGCCCATTGGGCAGCTGATCTTCCGGTTTCCGGTGCGCATGTGCGCGGGAAGACCAGCTGGCTGATGCGCATGCACACGTGCCAGAAATCGGGAGCCTCATCGGGGTTTACCGTACGCAAATCTGCCATCCCCGTTGACTTTGCTTGTCAGAAGAAGGTCGCAAAAGGGGATCGCATGACCCTGCCGCCATCATAAATATGAGTCAGTTGCCGAGCATCTAAATTTTGACCATGTCATCATGGGGATGCTACAGTGGTCGTAAGTGTAAAAAACGGCCATAACCAAGTAACTTTTTTAAAAAAATATATTTTATTGGTTTTAAAAACAGACAAAAACAATGGGCATTGCTCTACGTCTCTGGTTTCTAACATTTGCGTCAAGTAACTAAATCATATATTTATTTATTTATTTATTTATTTTGTCACAACAATATATGTAGGTATCATACAAAAAGATTATATAGTAAATAAACACATATATGGGTAAATATAAGGAGGTATAAGCATATATGTATATATAGGAAGAAGAAAAGAAAAAACAATAGGACAGGAACGGTAGGCACGTTTGTACGCTTATGCACGCCCCTTATGGTCCTCTTAGGAATGGGGTGAGGTCAATAGTAGAAAGTTTTTGGATAAAGCTTTTAGGATTATGGGAAGAGACCACAGAGTCAGGTAAAGTATTCCAAGCACTGATGATTCTGTTACAGAAGTCATATTTTCTGCAATCTAGATTAAAGCAGTTGACATTAAGTTTAAATCTATTAGTTGCTCTAGTATTATTGCAATGAAAGCTGAAGTAGTCTTTAACAGGAAGGACATTACAATAGATGATTCTGTGAGTTAAGCTTAGGTCTTGTCGAAGGCGACGGAGTTCCAAGTTTTCTAAGCCTAGGATTTCAAGTCTGGTGGAATAGGGTATTTTATTGTTTTCAGAGGAATGGAGAACTCTTCTTGTAAAATATTCCTCAGTCTATATACAAATTTACATATCTCCTAATTCAGGGATCTCCAACCTTGGTCCCTTTAAGACTTGTGGACTTCAACTCCCAGAGTTCCTCAGCCAGCTTTGCTGGCTGAGGGACTCTGGGAGTTGAAGTCCACAAGTCTTAAAGGGACCAAGGTTGGAGACCCCTGTCCTAATTCCTTATATATCAAGTTTACAATATATTACTTCCCCTACAGCTATATATATATTAAATAAGCCTATTATACACTTACAAGTTCAATATACATTGTGTTGTGGTCCGCCAGAAGCCTGCAGAGCTGGCAATGGAGTCAGACAGCGATGAGGCTGAGGAAGAGCGTGGGCCAATCCTGGAGGCTGGGGAAGGCCCGGATGAGGGCTCTGCATCAGAGGCAGAGGTGAGGCCAGGGACATCGGGGAGTGAAGTGCGGACTCCAGAGCCTCCAGAGACTGAGAGTAGTGAGGCAGAGGAACAGGAGGAGCCTGTTCCTAATGCACATATGAGAAGAACTGCCAGAAGGCAAGAGCAGCTCAAGCAAAGAGGACGACTTGGGAGTAGGGCCAAGAGATGATTGGCCCTTCCCATAAGGCTTAAAAGACCAGCAACGGTGTTTGGGCTCTTTGCCGGAAAACAACATTGATAGCTTTGTCTTGCTGAATTTGTTTCATATCAGCATCTTCTGAACACTTGCCAAGAAAGGCCTTTGGCAGTTTGCCTAATTGGACCAAGGTTCGTGATAGGACTGAGGAATTTGTGTCGGGAGGAATCTGCTTTAATTTAGTTGAACTACGCTGGGAATGAAGTAATTCTCAGCTGTTCGAATAAAGTTTGTTTGTTTTTTCACTGACTGAGTTTCCTACTACCTACTTGTGCCTGGGTCATAACACATTGATATATACATTTCCAGACACACCAGGTCACTTTTTTTAGTGTCGTCGTAACCTTGGACAACCACTCGATGAACGATTGTAAGTCAAGGACTTCCTGGAGCTTGATGAGACTGTGAGAGAGAATGCATTTGTGTGTGACCCTTACTATGTTTTCCAATTGAACGCGTCCAGAAATATTTTACTAGAAGAGTTCTTCACTCCTCCGAAAACAACAAAATACCTTATACTACCAGGCTTGAAATCCTGGGATTAGAAAACTTACAACTCCATCGACTTCAACATGACCTGTGTTTAACACACAAAATCATCTATTGCAATATCCTTCCTGTAAATGACTACGTCAGCTTCAATCGCAATATTACAAGAGCAAAAAATAGATTCAGGCTTAATGTCAACCGCTTCGAACTTGATTGCAGAAAATATGACTTCTGCAAGAGAGTTGTTAATGCTTGGAACTCATTACCTGACTCCATAGTCTCTACTCAAAATCCCAAAATCTTCAACCAAAAACTGTCTACTATTGACCTCACCCCATTCCTGAGAGGACTATAAGGGGCGTGCATAAGAGCACAAAAGTGCCTACCGTTCCTGTCCTATTGTTCCCTTTATTATATCAAATTAATATAGCTAATGCATATTCTTTACTTTAAATATGAAAATATTTGCAGATTCCTCGCATCCTGGACATAAACTGTTTCAACTCCTACCCTCAAAACGACGCTATAGAGCACTGCACACCAGAACAACTAGACACAAGAACAGTTTTTTCCCGAAGGCCATCACTCTGCTAAACAAATAATTCCCTCAACACTGTCAGACTATTTACTGAATCTGCACTACTATTAATCGTTTCATAGTTCCCATCACCAATCTCTTTCCACTTATGACTGTATGACTATAACTTGTTGCTGGCAATCCTTATGATTTATATTGATATATTGATCATCAATTGTGTTGTAAATGTTGTACCTTGATGAACGTATCTTTTCTTTTATGTACACTGAGAGCATATGCACCAAGACAAATTCCTTGTGTGTCCAATCACACTTGGCCAATAAAATTCTATTCTATTCTATTCTATTCTATATATATATTTTCTTCATGATATATTTTTTTACTTATGACAATGTTTATGTATACTGTTGTGACAAAATTAAATTTAAAAAAAATTGCATTTCCTTGCCGTTTTCCCATATTTCCTGCATTACCTTATAGAAATGTAAGGACAAAGAAGGTCATCCCGCTGTTCAAGGGAATTTTGTGTGAGAAGCGATGACAAAATAAGTAAGCCCCTGTGTGGCTGGAGCTAAAAAAGCAAGAAAGAAAGAAGAAAGAAGAAAGAAATTTGCTATTGATAGATTCTGAAGGAAACCCCTCTCTGGGGCTTTAAATATTTCTAAATGGCATTTTAGTGATTATCACTTGGAAAGGATTTCTAGCCATAGAGATTAAAATCAATAAAGAAAGCAGATTCAAAATTAGAAATATGGCTTCAAGAAGGAGAACATTTTTTAAACATTGATGAAATGCCACCAGCAATTAAAATCAACTGTTGCTTTTAACAAAGCAACGGTGACCTTAACTTTTGGGCCTCTGGTGGCGCAACAGGCTAATGCAGCCTATTATTAACATCAACTGCTTGCAATATTGCAGGTTCAAGTCCCACCAGGCCCAAGGTTGACTCAGCCTTCCATCCTTTATAAGGTAGGTAAAATGAGGACCCAGATTGTTGGGGGGCAATAAGTTGACTTTGTATATAGTATACAAATGGATGAAGACTATTGCTTAACACATTGTAAGCCGCCCTGAGTCTTCGGAGAAGGGCGGGATATAAATCCAAAAAAAAACCACACAAAAAAAACCCTCTAATTGTAGGGGTTGCGGGGGGGGGGGTTGTTTAAGAAGGGAGAGTAGGTGGGAAGCCTACATATATATATTCCATTTGCCAACTGACTATTAAAAGAACAAATGAATTTAATGCTTATGTTGATCTTATGTCTTCTTGGGAAGAAAACTTGTTTTCAGGAAGCCAAGATAGCAACAGGAGTTCAAATAATGACTCAGAAAAGACAGAGCATTAGCTCATCATGATAATTGCTTTTCTTATGCTCCGGTCCTATGGAATAGAACGAAACAGAACGGGTAGGAATTATGGCAAGCAAGAAAATGACATCATCAGAAAACTGCATGCTGGGACATACGCAGTCCAAGACAATTCTTCCTGAAATAAAAGTTTCCATACTTTGCATTTCTAGACGTGTAGAACTCCTTCTGACTATCTGATAGTTGGGTCAGCGACATCCCTAATGAGTTATAAATTATTCCATTTATTTTTTTTTTAAAAAATCAGAGTGAAATCTATCTCACAGTGACTTAACTCCACAAAACTAGAAGATGAGATTCTGAGATCATGTCAGGTGCAAGGAATTGGGACTACTCGTAAGGCTGCAGCATAGAATAGAATAGAATAGAATAGAATAGAATAGAATAGAATAGAATAGAATAGAATAGAATAGAATAGAATAGAATAGTTGGAAGGGACCTTGGAGGTTTTCTAGTCCAACCCCCTGCTTAGGCAGGAAACCCTACACAACTTCAGACAAATGGTTATCAAATATCTTCTTAAAAACTTCCAGTGTTGGAGCATTCACAACTTCTGGAGGCAAGTTGTTTCACTTATTGATTGTTCTTACTGTCAGGAAATTTCTCCTTAGTTCTAAGTTGCTTCTCTCCTTGATTAGTTTCCACCCATTGCTTCTTGTCCTGCCCTCAGGTCCTTTGGAGAATAGTTTGACTCCCTCTTCTTTGTGGCAGCTCCTGAGATATTGGAACTCTGCTATCACGTCTCCCCTAGTCCTACTTTTCATTAAACTAGACATACCCAGTTCCTGCAACTATTCTTCATGTGTTTTAGCCTCCAGTCCCCTAATCATCTTTGTTGCTCTTCTCTGCACTCTTTCTAGAGTCTCCACATCTTTTTTACATTGTGGCAACCAAAACTGGATGCAGTATTCCAAGTGTGGCCTTACCAAGGCATTATAAAGTGGCATTAACACTTTACGTGATCTTGATTCTATCCCTCTGTTTATGCAGCCTAGAACTGTGCTGGGTTTTTTTGGCAGCTGCTGCACACTGCTGGCTCATATTTAAATTATTGTCCACTAGGACTCCAAGATCCCTCTCATAGTTACTGCTATTGAGCAAGGTGCCACCTATACTGTACCTGTGCATTTTGTTTTTCTTACCTAAATGTATCTAAATGTATTTATGTGAACAAAACTTCAACACTCAATTGGCATTAGATATAAGGGTCAATGGAATTCACAGAGGGCTGAACCTAGATCTCTTGTGGCAATGCTAGAGTTCTAAACTAATGAAACGCTTAACTCCACCCTCACTCTGCCTGCTCTTCTCCTACAGCTTAGTGAGGAAACTTACCTGTGACCTTTCAGGCTTTGAAGATGAACATTTGGGGATCTGAAAGCTGATCTCTCATTCTCTTCCCTTACGGAGCACCTACGTTATTACTATATTAAAAGGTAAAGGTTCCCCTCGCACATATGTGCTAGTCGTTGCCGACTCTAGGGGGCGGTGCTCATCTCCGTTTCAAAGCCGAAGAGCCAGCGCTGTCCGAAGACGTCTCCGTGGTCATGTGGCCGGCATGACTCAACACCAAAGGCGCACGGAACGCTGTTACCTTCCCACCAAAGATGGTCCCTATTTTTTCTACTTGTATTTTTACATGCTTTTGAAACTGCTAGGTTGGCAGAAGCTGGGACAAGTAACGGGAGCTCACCCCGTTACACGGCAGCACTAGGGATTCGAACCGCTGAACTGCCGACCTTTCGATCGACAAGCTCAATGTCCTAGCCCCTGAGCCACCGCGTCCCTTCTTTTACTATATTACTAGCTGCTATTTTTCTGCTTCCTTCTCTTTCTTCTTGGACGAATCATCAAAGCTTAAATCTATTACACTTTAAATCAGCATTTTAATATCACTTTCAAAGTGTCATGGTAGTGTTTTTCAGTAGGGCGATTTGCAAACACACACCATTTTATAATTGAGCGCTAAAAAAACCAAAAAAAACAAAACAAGGTTACAGAAATTATCCTGGTAAAGACTCATCAAGGCCTAAATCAATTAAAGCTTTCAATCCAATCTTTGTCTGCAAACACTTGGCAACCTAGCAGTGTTTCTCCTTCTCCTGATTATCTCCTTCCCCTCCAGCCAATTGTACTCAATTCCTTCCATATCTTTTAAGAAAAAAAAAGATGTTGAGATTCTAGAAAGAGTGCAGAGAAGAGCAACAAAGATGATTAGGGGACTGGAGGCTAAAACATATGAAGAACGGTTGCAGGAACTGGGTATGTCTAGTTTAATGAAAAGAAGGACCAGGAGAGACATGATAGCAGTCTTCCAATATCTCAGGGGTTGCCACAAAGAAGAGGGAGTCAAGCTATTCTCCAAAGCACCTGAGGGTAGAACAAGAAGCAATGGGTAGAAACTGATCAAAGAAAGAAGCAACTTAGAACTAAGGAGAAATTTCCTGACAGTTAGAACAATCAATAAGTGGAACGACTTGCCTCCAGAAGTTGTGAATGCTCAAAAACTGGAAATTTTTAAGAAAACGTTGGATAACCATTTGTCTGAAATTGTGTAGGGTTTCCTGCCTGGGCAGGGGGTTGGACTAGAAGACCTCCAAGGTCCCTTCCAACTCTGTTATTATGTTACGTTAACTTAATTTCAGTCTCCAGCCATCTTTCTTAGTGCTCTTCATGGTTGCCCCTTTAACAGGGTTTGACAGAACTGTACAGTGCAGTTATGCACAAATTAGATGTCAGGATTCCAAGTAACTTACCCAACGCAGT
>NC_080546.1:85561256-85658756 GCF_028640845.1 Ahaetulla prasina | reverse complement strand
ATTAATAGATACAAGCTTTTTTCTTTTTTTTTGCTTCCTTCTTACGGAGAATTGAGGCATGAAACACATTGTTCACTCTTACTAAGAACAATGTATTTAATCATATTTATACATTCAACTTTGTAAACCCTCCCCCCCCCAAAAAAAATAGAGGATATCCTTTGTCCAACGAGATAAATTTTGATCTTTTTATTTATTTAATTTTGTTTCTTTTTACTCATTTTATCTGCTCAGTCTCTTCATTCCAAGGTTAATTTAACTTTCAGAGTCTTGGTCCCAGCAAAATCCCTTTTATTTACACGACTGTGAATTCCTTTCATCGACAGTCAGCAAGGCTTGGCAAACAGTCTTTCAGAGGAATATTTATCCACAAACCTTATCTTGCTTGGAAAGCTGCGGGATAACTAGTTTCCAAATGTGGTGTAATGCAAAATTTGGCACAGAGCCTCTTAGAGTCACGTACAAAACATTCTACTCTTGAAACGACCGAATGAACTAATTGTTTCCTGCAAAAGCCCACTCCCCGTTCGCTCCACTTTTATTGCATATGGGAGGGGGCCAATCATCTCCAAGGGGTGGCCTTACTCCCAAGTCGACCCTGCTTTCTTAGTTGTTCTTGTCTTCTGGCATGCGCACACTGGGAATGGGCTCCAGCTGTTCCTCTGCCTCACTGCTGTCTAACTCACTCTCTTCCTCCAATGCAGAGCCCTCGTCCGAGCTTTCCCCAGACCCCAGAACAGGCCCATGTTCCTCCCCAACTGTTCTGTCCTCCCTTGCCTCTGTCCGAGCGATGGCTTAATTAGCCGGTACTATCAGCTCTGGCAGCAAACTAGCGAGCATCTGCCAAGTGATTTTGTTATCTCCCTTGATACCAATGAGTCACCCAGGAACAAACAGTACTTCAGCTCTAGTTAATCAGTTGATTTTCCTGCTATGAAGAGGCACAGCAGCTCTTGCTCCCTTTATATCCTGTGGGGTGTGGCTCCATGACTCAGCACTTCCTAGGCCTGCCCCACCCCTGCTTCTGTTGTTCCCGCCTCTCCTGCCTACAAAACCTAGGGTCCAGCCAGGCCTGATTGCCATCAGCTGGGTCTTGAGGCATGGCCTGGGGGGGGAAGAGTCAGGGGACAGAGGCCTCGTTATCTCCTCCATCTGGCCTGCCTCTGGCTCCTGGAGCTGAGCCAGGGAAGCCAGTGCTCCTGAGGTAATCCTGATGGCCCTTCCCCCTCACTTTCCAAGTCACTTTCTGGCAGAGGGCCTGGCTCGGGGGGTGCAGACACAACACCAACCTCCTCACTGTCCGACTCTGCTGCCAACTCCACTGGCCGCTGGTGGGCCACAACATGCATTGTGCAGATGTTCCTGTACAGTATGTAAGCTACTTGGTTGTGCCACTCAGTGTGTGCTGTACCTGCCTGCATCTTATACCCCGACAGCAATAGTGGGATTCAACCAGTTTGCACCACTTCAGGAGAACCGGTTGTTAACTTTCTGAGCAGTTTGGTAAACTGGTTGTTGGAAGAAATCATTAGGGCAGAGAACTGGTTGTTAAATTACTTGAATCCCACCACTGCCCAACAGTATTTGTTGGACTGTCTCTGAGGCCTCTAGGCACTGTTTGAATCTTTGGTTTTGCCGAGTGTAGTAGACTTTAGCTTTTATGCAGCTGGTGCTCTAGTGCCATGGATCTAGTGCTACATGTTGTAGAATCAGATGCCAAGATGGATTTCTCCTGCTCACCCTTCTGCTTAAGTAGGTTTTGTAAACACCACAAATCATCTAAAGCAGGTATCAGATCAACTGATACCCACACAATATCGAACCAGTAAAAGTGCAATAAGAAAGATATGGATTCACATTTGCTGTTTCTCCCGTTATTTTTCATCAGCTAATTCTGGACCAGCTCTGCCTAAGCCCAGCCTGATTGGCTGAGTTATCGTGCGCCATCTATCAAGGATGCTATCACGGCATTCTGTATTTCAAGCTCAGGATTCAAAAGTGTTAGGCTTAGGCAGAGAGTATGACCTGAAATTTCATCACAGATCCATGCGTAATTCTGACATTGTCTCTACTTATCTCAGACGTGAGATTTAATTTCTGATTCATGTTAGTGTTACAGTCCACAATGTTAGATACAGAGGAATTATTGAGTCTGTCATTTGAACCTCTATAACTGTCTGGTTCGGTTCTGCAACCCAACAAGAAAAACACAGACTTCAGAGGATAATTAGAACTGCAGAAAAAACAATTGCTACCAACCTGCCTTCCATTGAGGACCTGTATACTGCACGAATCAAGAAGAGGGCCGTGAAAATATTTACAGACCCCTCGCATCCTGGACATAAACTGTTTCAACCCCTACCCTCAAAACGACGCTATAGAGCACTGCACACCAGAACAACTAGACACAAGAACAGTTTTTTCCTGAAGGCCATCACTCTGCTAAACAAATAATTCCATCAACACTGTCAGACTATTTACTGAATCTGCACTACTATTAATCGTTTCATAGTTCCCATCACCAATCTCTTTCCACTTATGACTGTATGACTATACCTTGTTGCTGGCAATCCTTATGATTTATATTGATATATTGACCATCAATTGTATTGTAAGTGTTGTACCTTGATGAAGGTATTTTTTCTTTTATGTACACTGAGAGCATATGCAGCAAGACAAATTCCTTGTGTGTCCAATCACACATGGCCAATAAAATTCTATTCTATTCTATTCTATTCTAAAACTGTTTGCCATTTGGCTGGTTAGAATTTAAATAGAAAAAGGACATAGAAAAGAATTCTATTGGCATATAGAAAAGAACTTGGGAAGTTAAAAGCCTTTGATTTCCCTTCCCCCACACACATCCCCCTTTAGCAAACTCTGTCCCCTGAATATTATAAAAAAGATGTTGATACTTTGGAAAGAGTGCAGAGAAGAGCAAAAAGGATGATTAGGGGACTGAAGGCTAAAGCAAACGATCATCGGTGGCAGGAATTGGGAATGTCTAATCTAGTGAAAAGAAGGACATGGGGTGATGTAATATCAATGTTTAATGATTTGAGGAGTTGCCACAGAGAACCTAGTCTCCAAAATACCAGAAGGCAGGACAAGAAGCAATGGATTGGAACTAATCAAAGAGAGAAGCAACTTTGAACTAGAACAATTAAGCAGTGGAACAGCTTGACTTCAGAAGTTGCGGGTGCTCCAGTACTGGAGACTTTTAAGAAGAGACTAGACAACCACTTGTGAAATGTATAGGGTCTACACACACACACACACACACACACACACACACACACCAGGGGTGCTATTCAGCAGGTTCTGACAGATTCTGGAGAACCGGTAGCAGAAATTTTGAGTAGTTCGGAGAACCGGCAAATGCCACCTCTGGCTGGCCCCAGAGTGGGGTGGGAATGGAGGTTTTGCAGTCTCCTTCCCCTGGAGTGGGGTGGGAATGGAGGTTTTGCAGTATCCTTCCCCACCAAGCCATGCCCACCAAGCCACACCAAGCCCACCAAGCCACAACCACAGAACCAGTAGTAAAAAAAAAATGAATTCCACCACTGACACACACACACAATGAAAAACCACCTTCAACCATTGTATGTGGTTGAATGAAGAAAGCTACTCTACTTCCAGAAGCTGCCTATTTATACTTATTGTATATTATAGGCTTATTCGTAGCCTGGTTCAGAAAATTGGGACCAAGTACATTCTTCTAACAGCCTCAAGCCTATATAATATTTGTGCAATAGGAGAGAGAAGACCAATCGTGTTTTTCAATTGGGGACATCACAGAAACCTTCCTACAATAGAAGATAAAAACAGACATGGCAGTTTACCCAAGAGGACTGTTTCTACTTAAACTCCAGTGTTCTCATAATTGTGTAGGTTACATTTTCTTCCTCCGGGGGTTAGTTTGCTCCAAATGAAAGATGTAAACTACTCCTTCTACTCCCAATCAAAATTATTTGCAAGCAAACCACATATCCACTCACACTAAACATTGATCTTTGTGCTTTGGGGGCTTCTAAACTCTCTCTTTCGCCGCATTTGCTGTATGTATTTCTGCTACCCATTGAAGCCAATCTGCAGTTGTCAAGATTCATAACATTCTTAGTTGTTATAGAAAGCGGCACAGAAAATAGGAACAATTTGCTATCTTGACCTCTGATCTTTACCAAGAATGGAAGACAGAGAGCAGGCTTCCCCTAGAATGGTAATAGTTTTACTAGCCAGTGGAAACAATTTATTTTATTAAGACCTTGATAAAATGCCCCATATGGTTAGCACACCTTCACACTCTATTGGCCCTCAATCTTGTTGACCTCAAAACCACTGAACCATCCAGTGCTATTATCGACTCTTTCTCGTAAATCCATTTTTAACTAAAGCAACAAGACACATTAAGAATAACTCTGCACATCAAAAAGACAACCACTGAGATGAAGTCAAAAGGTATTAAATTGCCCATAGTTTAACTGAATAATTAGCTGTGTACTTTATAATCACACTTCAGAGGTAAGAGTAATTTGGCTGTTTTATTAATACGAAGGAAAAAACGCTCTAAGGAAATTACTAAACCTCTAAATGACCTCATTTGCATTTTTTTTTTAAAAAGTCTCTGTATAACCTCTGATAGTTTTTACAATGTGTATGTGTGGTCCTTATTTATTTATTTAATTTATTTATTTAATCGCATTTTTATACCGCCCTATCTCCCAAGGGACTCAGGGCGGTTCACAGCCTAATAAAACATACATATAAATACAAAATAAAACACCAGTTTAAAAAACTTATTCAATAAGGCTGAATATTAAAACTACAATAAGATAATAAAACCCCGTTAAAACCAAATTTAAAATTTAAAATTCTAGTCCAGTCCTACGCAGATAAATAGATGTGTCTTAAGCTCACAGTGAAAGGTTCGAAGGTCAGGAAGTTGGCGAAGTCCTGGGGGAAGTTCATTCCAGAGGGTGGGAGCCCCCACAGAAAAGGCCCTTCCCCTGGGTGTCGCCAGCCGGCACTGCCTGGCTGACGGCACCCTGAGGAGTCCCTCCCTGTCAGAGCGCACGGGTCAGTGGGAGGCAATCGGTGGCAGCAGACGGTCCTGTAAGTAACCCTGTTAACAATAACAGCAAGGCTTAACTGGTTAAGGCTTCAAGATAAAGTTTCAATCAATCAGAATAGAGCTGGAAGGGACACTGGAGGTCTTCTAGTCCAACCCCCTGCTCAAGCAGGAGACCCTGTACCATTCCAGACAAATGGCCATCCAATCTCTTCTTCAAAACTTCCAGTGATGGAGCTCTCACAACTTCTGGAGGCAAATCATTCCCCTGAGTTGTTTTTTTTAAGTGTCAGGAAATTTTGCCTTAATTCCAAGTTGCTTCTTTCCTTGATTAGTTTCCACCCATTGCTTCTTGACTTGCCTTTAGATCCTATGGAGAATAAGTTGACCTCCTTTTGTTTGTGGCAGCCCCTGAGATATTGGAATACTGCTATCATTTCACTCCTTGGAAAGAAAGAAAGAAAGAAAGAAAGAAAGAAAGAAAGAAAGAAAGAAAGAAAGAAAGAAAGAAAGAAAGAAAGAAAGAAAGAAAGAAAGAAAGAAAGAAAGAAAGAAAGAAAGAAAGAAAGAAAGAAAGAGGAAGCAAGCAAGGAAGGAAGGAATAGAGAAAGAGAGAAAGAGAGAGAGAAGAACAGACGGAAGGAAGGAAGGAAGGAAGGAAGGAAGGAAGGAATAGGGAAAGAGAGAAAGAGAGAAAGAGAGAGAGGACAGACAGAAGGAAGGAAGGAATAGGGAAAGAAAGAGAAAGAGAAGGACAGACAGAAGGAAGGAAGGAAGGAAGGAAGGAAGGAATAAGGAAAGAGAGATAAGGAGAGAGAGAAGGATAGACAGAAGGAAGGAAGGAAGGAATAAGGAAAGAGAGAGAAAGAAGGACAGACAGAAAGAAGAAAGGAATAGGGAAAGAGAGAGAAAGAAAGAAGGACAGAAGGAAGGAAGGAAGAAAGGAATAGGGAGAGAGAGAGAGAAAGACAGAAGGAAGGAAGGAAGGAAGGAAGGACGGACGGAAGGAAGGAAGGAATAAGGAAAGAGAGAGAGAAGGACAGACAGAAGGAAGCAAGGAAGGAAAGCAAGCAAGGAAGGAAAGAATAGGGAAAGAGAGAAAAGAGAAAGGCAGAGATGGAGGGAAGAAAGGGAGGGAGGGAGGGGGAAAGAGAGAGAGAGAGAGAGAGAGAGAGAGAGAAAGAAAGAAAGAAAGAAAGAAAGAAAGAAAGAAAGAAAGAAAGAAAGAAAGAAAGAATCTTCAAAGGCAAATGGCTTTGTTTACCAGCACAGAAGAACCCCGCAAAGTAAATTGATTTCATTGTTACTTGGCTTGGCCTCTCCAAATAATTCTACAAAAGTATCCCCTTTGCCCTGGGGAATTCTCAATAGTTTATTAAATGTAGCTTCCGGGATACTTTGAGGGAGTGACGGCAACGAAAAATTGATTCAGTTTTGAGACCTCGCCATCTCAAGTCACTCTATCAAATTCTCCCACGTTGGTGTTGTACTAAATTAGCATTACCGTCCACCTCTTCTTAATGCCAGCGTGATTAAGACACGTCCGAACGAAAACCAGGGACTGCCTCTGGTCACGCTTAAAATTAAACGCGTTGCCACCTCACAGTTGTTGGTTTTTAACCTTCCTTCCGTCCGCGGATCTTTTCCTATCATCCCACATTGTGGCTTTGTGTTTTTCAGCTCCAGCGACTCCTTGCTTCCTTTCAAATAGCTTCCTGTCGCCTCCAACCGCATTCTAGACCAATATTTTCTTTGATTTTCAGAAAGCAAAACCGGAGAAAGGCCTGAGACTAACCTGATGGGGTTCTCTCTGGATGACCTTTCACTTCGTTATTTTTCTTTTTCCTCACCAAGATTTAATGCTCCACCATCCATGTTATTAGATAGAATATGTCATATAATGGCCCAAATGTTTGATATTCATGCCTATTGGGGAGGAGGAGAAGGGAGGGAGGGAATCGAGAGAATTATGCATGTATTGCTGTCTTCGCCACTCTTGCAGTTTGCTTCTTTACCCAATAGCCTTAACAGGCCCGGAGAATGAGATTATTCTCTTCTCTTATTATTTGCTGATTCAGAACACTTGGTTTAATGGTTTGGAGATTTTAGTTTCTCTTCATTTCCTTTTGATTGATGACCTTTGATTGTTAATACTTTGTGGTCTCTGTTGACTAAACCTCGGTTTTGTTCTTTCTATGATAATAAGAACAATTGCTGTGCCACATTTGTGTTCATTTTCTCTCGGCTCATCCCATCCGTGGGTGCTATTCGGCAGGTTCAGACAGGTTCTGGAGAACCGGTAGTGGAAATTTTGAGCAGTTCGGTGAACCGGCAAAGGCCACTTCTGGCTGGCCCCAGAGTGGGGTGGGAATGGAGATTTTGCAGTATCCTTCCCCCAGGAGTGGGGAGGGAATGGGGATTTTGCAGTATCCTTTCCCTGGAGTGGGGTGGGAATGAAGATTTTGCAGTATCCTTCCCCTGTCACTAAGCCATGCCCACTAAGCCACGCTCACCAAGCCACACCGCACCCACCAAGCCATACCCACAGAATCAGTAGTAAAAAGATTTGAATTCCACCAATGATCCCATCCCACTGATGGTTGTGGGGAAAACTCCAGAAATCTTGGAGGGAAAGTAGGATAGGATATGATTTCACAAAGGAAATGCCTAAATAAAGTATTATTACCTGCAACACTTTTAACTGCACAATGGATTTTGCAGCAGGGTCTTAACTGAATGGACCGACCCATCTGACCTTGACTGATGTAAAAAAAAATTCACCAAGATTTTTGCTAAATCAATAGCAATCATCTTCCAAAGCAACATAAAAATTGTATTGCTTCCAAGAAATACGGTACGGTAAGTGGGAGAGGCAGATATGGCAGAGGGGGGGGCCGTATCGAGTTTGGGGAGCACGTGCGCGATATCTGAAAGCGATCACGTGCTCCGGCCCCTTAGTCCCTATCCGTTCCTCGGGCGGCCGTGATCCTCAGAGCCTGGATCTTCGGCTGATGTTATGTAATGCCCGGTCCATGGTAAATAAAGCCCCCTTGATCTGTGATCTTATTCAGGGGGAGTCCGCGGACCTTATGGGCATTACGGAGACCTGGTTGGGGCCAGAGGGGGGGGGTGCCCCTCATTGAACTATGCCCCCCAGGTTTCAGAGCATTCCATCAGCCGAGGGCCCAGGGTAGGGGTGGAGGGGTGGCGGTTGTCATTAAGGAAGATCTAGAGCCGAGGGAGGCCACTGTTCCTCAGATTGCCGGCTGTGAATCCCTTTATGTGAGGTGGGGCCATAGGAATCAGTTGGGCTTGTTGATCACGTACCTGGCTCCTTGCTGCGTGACCACAGCCCTGCCCGAGCTGCTGGAGTTATTTGCCACTGTGGCAGTTGAGACCCCCAGACTTATAGTTATGGGGGATTTCAACTTGCCATCAGCTGGCTTATTATCAACTGCAGCTCGGGAGTTCCAGGCTTCCATGACGGCCTTGGACCTGATACGAGTAAATGATGGCCCTACGCACATTGGGGGAGGCACGCTGGACCTGATTTATATCTCTGGTCAGTGGTTAAATGATCTGATACTAGACGATTTAGTAACAGAACCAATGTCATGGTCTGATCATTTTCTCCTTCGCCTAGACTTCGAACCGCCACCCACCATCGCAGGGAGACGGAGCCTCACGTTGGTTCCGTCCCAGGCGCCTGATGGACCCTGAGAGGTTCCTGACGGAGCTTGGGCCATTCCTGAGGATCTGGCCCACGGCACGACTGAGGAACTAGTTGCGGCCTGGGAACAGGCCGCGGCTGGGGCCTTGGACCGTGTCGTGCCTTTGCGGCCTCTGACCCGCGCAGATCTCGACCGCCCCTGGTTCTCCGAGGGGCTGAGAGAGATGAAACGCCGGAGAAGACGCCTAGAGAGCACTTGAGGTCCAGTCATTCGAAGCTGATCGGACACTAGTTAGGTCCTATTCTAGGACCTACCTAGTGGCAATGAGGGAGGCGAGGCGCCCACGCCCACCCTCATTGCGCCGGCAGATAACCGCCCGCCGCCCTGTTTCGGGTGACCAGCTCCCTCCTTCATCAGGAGGTGCGGGATGACCCATTACAGGGACGTGCCGAGGAGTTTAGTGGTTATCTATACGACAAAATCGCTCAGCTCCGGGATGGTCTGGACCGAAATTGGGATGATCCAAGCGAGGGAGAGGAGGCACGTCTTGTTGAGCCTGTTTGGGATGGGTTTGACCCTGTGGCTCCCGAGGACGTGGACAGGTTGTTGGGGAGGCTCCGCGCCACTACATGTTTATTGGATCCGTGTCCTTCCTGGCTGGTGCTGGCTACTCAGGAGGTGACACGAGGCTGGCTCCAGAGGATTATAAATGCTTCTTTGTTGGAAGGGGTTTTCCCTGCCGCCTTGAAAGAGGCGGTGGTGAGACCCCTCCTTAAGAAGCCCTCTTTGGACCCGGCTATTTTGGGAAACTATCGTTAGTCTCCAACCTTCGCTTTGTTGCGAAGGTTGTAGAGAGTGCTGTGGCCAGCTACCCCAATACCTGGAAGAATCCGTCTATCTAGACCCGTTCCAGTCCGGCTTCCGACCCGGTTACAGCACGGAGACAGCTTTGGTCGCATTGGTGGATGATCTCTGGAGGGCCAGGGACAGGGGTTATTCCTCTGCCCTGGTCCTATTAGACCTCTCAGCGGCTTTTGATACCATCGACCATGGTATCTTGCTGCGCCGGCTGGGGGGATTGGGAGTGGGAGGCACCGTTTATCGGTGGTTCTCCTCCTATCTCTCCGACCAGTCGCAGACGGTGTTGACAGGGGGGCAGAGGTCGACCGCGAGGGCCCTCACTTGTGGGGTGCCTCAGGGGTCGATTCTCGCCTTCTGTTCAACATCTATATGAAGCCGTTGGGTGAGATCATCAGTGGCTTTGGGGTGAAGTACCATCAGTACACTGATGACACTCAGCTGTACTTCTCCACCCCAGGTCACCCCAATGAAGTTGTCGAAGTGCTGTCCCGGTGCTTGGAAGCCGTACGGGTCTGGATGGGGAGAAACAGGCTCAAGCTCAATCCCTCCAAGACGGAGTGGCTGTGGATGCCGGCATCTCGATTCAGTCAGCTGCAGCTGCAGCTGACTGTTGGAGGCGAGTTATTGGCCCCAAAGGATAGGGTGCGCAACTTAGGTGTCCTCCTGGATGAGCGGCTGTCGTTTGAAGACCATTTGACGGCCGTCTCCAGGGGGGCCTTCCACCAGGTCCGCCTGGTTCGGCAGTTGCGCCCCTTCCTTGATCGGGATGCCTTGTGCACAGTCACTCATGCACTCGTTACCTCTCGCTTGGATTATTGTAATGCTCTCTACATGGGGCTCCCCTTAAGGTGCACCCGAAGGCTTCAGCTAGTCCAGAATGCAGCTGCGCGGGTGATAGAGGGAGGATCTTGTACACCCCTCCTGCGCAGACTGCACTGGCTACCTGTCGCTTTTCGGGTGCACTTTAAGGTTTTGGTTATGACCTTTAAAGCGCTCCATGGCTTAGGGCCTGGGTACTTACGGGACCGCCTGCTGTTACCGTATGCCTCACACCGACCCGTACGCTCTCACAGAGAGGGACTTCTCAGGGTGCCGTCCGCCAAGCAATGTTGGCTGGCGGCCCCCAGGGGAAGGTCCTTCTCTGTGGGGGCTCCCACACTCTGGAACGAACTTCCCCCGGGTTTACGCCAAATACCTGACCTTCGGACCTTTTGCCGCGAACTGAAGACGCATCTTTTTATTCGCGCGGGGCTGGCTTAAATTTTATGGATTGTATAGTTTTATTATTAATTTTAAACGGGGTTTTAATTTCTATATATTTTAAAATTTTAGGCAAATTATAATAAGTTTTTTAATTTTGCATTTTATAGATTATTGTCTTGTCTGTTTTTATTTGCCTGTACACCGCCCTGAGTCCTTCGGGAGAAGGGCGGTATAAAAATCAAATAAATGAAATGAAATGAAAATGAAATGAAATCCACATGAATGGAGCCATTTAATCAAAAGGAGTTGAGCTTGACTGGGGGAAAATCTTTACTATTTTTAAACAAGGTGGCAAGATTAGAAATCCTATGATTAGGGTTAGGAATAGGGATGGGCTGCTGGGGGTTTGCAGGGCTTCGGGAGAACCTCTAGCTAAGGTTCTGTGCAGTTTGGAGAACCCCCAAATCCCACTCCTAGTGTTGTGACTCCAGCCCTCGAACCTGGCCCCATGCCCGAAAGTGACTCCGAAAGTGAGGGGGAAGGGCCGGTAAAGCTTACCTTGGGAGCACCGATTCCTTTGGCTCGGCTCCAGGAGCCAGAACCAGACCAGTCAGAGGACGTAATGAGGCCGTCATTCCCTGATTCCTCCCTTCCCCACGCTACGCCTTCAGACCCAGCTGATAATAATAATAATCAAGCTTTGCTTGACCCGCGCTTCAGAAGATTAGAGAGGCGGCATCATCAAAAGGATATATAAGGAGCTTTGGGACTGCTCGAACTCCACAGGAAGCAAAAGTTTAGTTGAACCGTTTCAAAAAGAGCTGAAAGTCTTGCTCCGTGAGTCATTTGTTTGAACTTTGGCAGGCAGCTGTGATTTCTCTGCCAGGACTGATAAGAGCCGTGAATCCACTGGCTGAAGGCCAGCTCGTGGGTCTGAAGTGGGGAAGGAGACAGAACACCTGGCTGGCCCCTCCCAACCCACCCCGCCCCTCCCATGAGTCCCCACGCGGCCCATTTTGGATGGAGGTAAGTGTAGGGTACACACGGGGGCTCGGGGAGGGTGAAAAACGGGCCTACAGGAAGTTTGAGAAGGCTGGAAACAGGCCCATTTTCAGCCTCCAGAGGCCTCCAGAGCCCGAAGAGGCCATTTCCGCCCTCCCAGAGGCTTGAGAAAAGCCTTTGGAGCCTGGGGAGGGCAAAAACGTCCCCCTCCCCATTGTGGTGTAGGAGGCTAGCTAGGCCATGCCCACCATGATCACGCCCACCCAGCAATTGGGCAGAGAACTCCATGCTAAAAAAAATTTAACCCCGTCCCTGGTTATGGAGTATTTGGAGAAGTTGCACCCCTGGTCTTAATGGTATGATAAAAGTGAAACTTAATATAGACTTTCAAAATCATTTTATTTCTTGTGCTACCTTGAGAACATGGAAGAGATATAGACAGGTTTCACCTGAAAACATGTAATTGGATCTTAGCTCAAGAAGCATATTGTAGAATATGCTGTATATATATTGTATATAATATAATATAATATATATATATATATATATATATATATATATATATATATATATATATATTATATTATATTATATATATATATAATATAATATATTGTATATAATATATTGTAGAATATGGCAGATGAAAATAAAACACAGAACATAGAATAATAGAGTTGGAAGGGACCTTGGAGGTCTTCTAGTCCAACCCCCTGCTCAAGCAGGAGACTCTATACCATTTCAGACAAATAGTTGTCTGGTCTCTTCTTAAAAGCCTCCAGTGATGGAACACTCACAACTCTCCAGTGTTGTAGAAACCTGTTGTGTCTGCTGCATCCCCCGAGCCGGGCCTCCTGGCTGAGAGTGACTCAGAGAGTGAGGGGGAAGAGTCGACAGGGCTTCCCTCTGCGGGACCTTCCTTGCTGGCTCCGCTCCAGGTCCCAGAGGCAGGCCAGGTGGTGGAGGAGGAGCTGACACGGCCTCTTTCCCCCGACCCCTCCTCCTCCTCTCTGGCAGAGCTCCAAGAGCCAGCTGAGGAGAATCAATTGTGGCTAGATGCAAGGCAGCGACGCCAAGTGAAGCGTGAGCAGCAAATGGAAGGAAGGGGCCGGCCCAGAGAGTGCTGAGTCACAGAGCCACACCCCACAGGGTATGAAAGTGGGTGGAGCTGCCTTTGGGCTCCGTGATGGACAAAAACAGACCTTTGGGAGCTTTGTCTATGCTATTTGGTGATTCAGACTTTGGCTTCTGTTTATGCCTGAACTGCAATTACGTTGGTCTGAGGAGAACTTGGTAGGCAATCGCAGGATTGTTGCCAGAACTGTTATCTATTGTTGGAGTAAATTGCTGGCAAAGATAGTCAGCTTGCATGTCTTTTTGGTTGTGGTTGGGAGGAGACAGAACAAAACCTAAGAAGAAATATCCTAACAGTGAGGGCAATTAACCAATGGAACAGCTGGCCTTCAGAAGTTGTGGATGCTTCATCACTGGAGGATTTTAAGAAGAGACTGGACAGCTACTTGTCTGAAGTGGTATAGGATCTCTTGCTTGAGCACCTGATTGGACTAGAAGACCTCCAAGGTCCCTTACCGCTCTTTTTTGATTCTGATTCAGTAGCACCCACAACTTCTGAGGGCAAGCTATTCCACTGATTAATTGCTCTCACTGTTCGGAAATTTCTTCTTAGTTCTAAGTTGCTTCTCTTCCTGATTAGTTTCCATTCATGGCTACTTCTCCTGCCTTCTGGTGCTTTGGAGAATAGGTTGACCCGTTCTTCTTTGTAGGAGCCCCTCAAATATTGGAAGACTGCTATCATGTCTCCCCTAGTCCTTCTTTTCATTAACCTAGACAATACCCAATTCCTATAACCATTTGTTATACATTTTAGCCTCCAGCCCCCTAATCATATTTGTTGCTCCTCTTTGAACTCTTTCCAGAATCTCAACATCTTTTGTTTGTTTGCTTGCTTGTTTGCTTTGTGGTGACTAGAACTGGATGCAGTATTCCAAGTGTGTTCTTACTAAGATTGAGGCACCAAGATAAACGGAGAATTATCAAGGGAAGCTGAAAAGCAAATCAAGAGAACAATTAGTAGCAGAAGGATGCAATTGTCAATGGTTCCCTCATTTACAGTCATTTGAAAAATTTAAAATGGACACTTACGACCACAACTGAACTCAAAACTACCTTTGCTAAGCAAGACAGCTTTGCCTCATTGTGCAAATTTTCTTGCCACAATTGTTCAATGAATCTGCAGTTTTTAAAGTAATAGCAGCGTCATCGAGTAACTCTTAAAAGAGGATCGTATGACCCTGGAACAACCACAACTGTCATAAATACACACCAATTGCCAAGCATCCAAATTTGGATCATGAGACTGCAGGATGCTGCGGTTTTTCTTCATAATTTTCATAAGTGTGAAAAGAGGGCATAAATCACTTCTTTGAGTGCTGTTGTAGCTTCAAATAGTCACTAAATGAATGGTTATAAGCCGTGGTGGGATTCAACCGGTTCGCACAGGTTCGGGCAAACCGGTTGTTAAATTGCCACATCCACCCACTATCAAAGTGGATGCTGGGTGCTGCACTGCAAGGGCGAAATGAGCAATAGAGTAGCCAGTGTGAGGGAAGCAGACGGCCGCTTTCCCTCTTTCTCCTCCCTGCTCCTCCTCCTTCCCTCATGCTGGCCATTCTGTTGCTGGCCACTCCATTGCAGAGCAGCGCCCAGCACCCACTTTGATAGCAGGGGGCGGGGGGAATAAATAATTTGCTTGGCCAAACTAACCCTGAAGACTCCTCTACATTGGCCATGTTTCAATCATGCTGCCAAGTTAATTCCTTGCCCCTCTCACTTTTGTCCACAGACTAACCAACACCCCCTGCATGGAGCTCCACAGGGAGGGGGAGATTCCCTCCCTCCACTTTACTCCACTTCTTCATCTTGCCAGGCAAGCTCTCGGGAGCATCAACTCCTTGTCTCGATGGTAACCCCCCCCCTCCTCATTCCTCAGAAGCATCACCTCTTAAAGCAGGGGTGAAATGCTACCAGTTCGCACCGTGTTGTGTCTTGTCCGCTCTCACCGCAGCCGGGGTCTGCTTATCTGCTCCCGAACACGGAGGAATGTATGCCTCCCGGCCCCAGTCCTGGCTCCATGCCCAGACAAGCTGCAGAGGAGGGGGCATCCCCCGGCCCCAGCCCTGGCTCCATGCCCAGGCAAACGGAGCAGCTAGAACCCTCCCCCTCCTCCACAGCATGTGAGCCTGAGGAAAGTTTACTTCCAACAGCTGATTGGAGTGACCCTCGCATCAGAAGATTGGATAGGCGGAGGCAACAGAAGGAAGGGAGGGGCAGGCCTTAATGAGTGCTGAGTCATGGAGCCACACCCCATGGCCTATATAAAGGATCTGCTTTCTGGCAGTCTCTGAGTCAGGCAAAGTCGAACTTATCTTGCTGAAGTCACTTACTGGTCTCCTGCCTGCTCTGAGGACTTTGCTAGGACTTTGGGCAGAGCTGCAGAGGCAAGCCTGATTCGGATTTCCCTGACCCGGCCGTCAGCGGAGGAGTGGGACACGACACACCAGTTCAAGCGAACCGATAGTGGTAAAAGCTACCAGTTCGGTAGTTAAAAAAAAGATACCAGTTCATCCGAACTGGTATTTCTGATGATCAGCTGTGCCACGTGATTTATATTCACTAGAAAGCAGGAAATCCTGCTTTCTAGCGAATCTAAATCGCTTGGCACAGCTGTTTCCCCCCCTCAATGTTCTACTTACCTTGTTAAGCCTCCTTTTTCTGTACAAAGCATGCATTTGGCGTGCACTGCACATGTGTGCACAGCATGCATTTGTTGCACACTGCACATGTGCATGTGCACAGCATGCGTTTGGTATGCACCGTGCATGCGCAGGCAACAAACCGGTGGCAATCCGCAGAGGATTTCACCACTGTCTTAAAGGAGCCGCATCCAGAAGGCTGACACAGCCACGAGACCAACGTGCAGACAAGCAACTTCAGAAACAGGCTTTTGGCAAAGGGTAGAAATTTAACAACTGGTTCTCCCAGGGTCAGGTTGGCCATCCTGGAAGACTCGTATGCATCTGAGGCAGAACTGGAGGATGGGGAGAGTCCATGCCTCCCACAATCTGACCCTTGGTGAACTGATTGTTAAATGATTTGAATCCCACCTCTGGTTGTAAGTCAAGGTTTACCTATATCTGCATTTTTTGTTCATTACACTTAGCAATAAAGGTCTGAAAAGATTAGGGTTTATTTTGGATTTTTTTTATTATTCTGGAAAAGGCCCACCAAGCGTAATCCCCAATTTTTGCAAAAAAAAAAAAAAAGAGTTTCAATATTGCCACTGTCCTCCTTTGTGCGTGATGCATCTGACCTTTAAGCTTATCTATTTCTAAAATATAGCTTGCCTATCAAGCCAACTCATAATCACTTTCTCATTTCGGATATTGAAAGAAAGATTCTATTTCAATAAAGGAAAGGTCATCGTTGTGTTGAAAGAAAGATTATTATTCATTCATTTCCCCCCCCCCTTTCTAAAATAGGGAAATGGGAGAAGGGAGGAAAATTAGCAGGGAAAGGATAGGGACCTCTCAATTTCTCTCTTTCTGCTTTGAAATCGCTGACTCAGCAGTGGTCAGGATGAAAGTTAATTATGCAGAATTACCAAAACCGGGGAGGAATTTTTTTTTTTTTTTTAGCAAATTCGAAATGCAGCTGAGCTTTCCACATTCACTGCATCTAGTCTCAAGCAGGAACAAAAATATTCCATTTTCCATCTGGGAAATTTGCTTTGCCTTTTTTTTTTAGATGTTATTTAAATTGGGATTATCATATTTTTTTGGTGTACAAGACACACTTTCCCCCCCCCCCAAAAAAAGTGGGTGGAAATATCTGTGCTTCTTATACAGTGAATGTTGCCGAAGCCCCTCCCACCCACCGACCTCTACCCTTCAACCTCTGCCTCCCAGCAAAGGGCTGAGAATCCCTTCTTGTGAAGTGGGGCCATAATAATCAGATGGGTCTGCTGATCGCGTACCTGGCTCCTTGCTACGTGACTACAGCCCTGCCTGAGCTGCTGGAGGTGCTAGCCAGGGTGGCGGTGGAGATCCCCAGACTCTTGGTCATGGGTGACTTCAACTTGCCATCGGCCGGCTTGTCGTCGTCAGTGGTTCAGGAGTTCCAGGCTTCCATGACGGCCTTGGACCTGGTTCAAATAACTGATGGCCCTACCCACACGGGGGGATCCGCACTGGACCTGATCTATATCTCTGGACAGTGGTTTAATGATCTGGTAGTAAGAGATTTAGTGACGTTACCGGTGTCATGGTCAGATCATTTTCTCCTCTGCCTAGACTTTCAGACCGCTACTCACCACCGCGGGAGGCGGAACCAATGCGTTGGTTCCGTCCCAGGCGCCTGATGGACCCTGAGAGGTTCCAGACGGAGCTTGGGCCATTTCCTGAGGGTCTTGCCCACGGCATGACCGAAGAACTAGGGGCGGCCTGGGGACAGGGCGCGGCTGGGGCTTTGGACCGTGTCGTGCCTTTGACCTCTGACCCGGTGCAGATCTCAATTAGCTCCTTGGTTCTCTGAGGAGCTGAGAGATGAAACGCGGAGAAGACGCCTAGAGGCGTTGGAGGTCCAGCCGTTCGAGCTGATCGGACACTAGTTAGGTCTTTTCAAGGACCTACCTAGTGGCACTGAGGGTGGCGAGGCGCCCCACGCTTCCTCCCTCATTGCGTCGGCAGATAACCGCCCGCCGCCCTGTTTCGGGTAACCCGTTCCTCCTTCACCAGGGGCGGAATGACCTACAGGAAGTGCCGAGGAGTTTAACGGTTATCTCTACGATAAAATCGCTCAGCTCCGGGATAGCTTGGACCAAGATTGCGATGATCCGGATGAGATGACTGAGGCGTCTTGTTGATACCGTTTGGGATGAGTTCGATTCTGTGACTCGAGGACGTGGACAGGCTGCTGGGAGGCTGCATGCCACTACATGTTTACTGGACCCGTGCCCCTCCTGGCTGGTGCTGGCCACTCAGGAGGTGACACGAGGCTGGCTCCAGGGGATTATAAATGCTTCTTTGATGGAGGGGATCTTCCCCGCCGCCTTGAAAGAGGCGGTGGTGAGACCCCTCCTCAAGAAGCCTTCCCTGGACCCAGCTATTTTGGGTAATTACCGTCCAGTCTCCAACCTTCGCTTTATTGTGAAGGTTGTAGAGAGTGTGGTGGCGTGGCAGTTTCCTCAGTACCTGGAGGAAGCTGTCTATCTAGACCCGTTCCAGTCCGGCTTCCGGCCTGGGCACAGCATGGAGACAGCTTTGGTCGCGTTGGTGGATGACCTCTGGAGGGCCAGGGACAGGGGTTGCTCCTCTGCCTTGGTCCTGTTAGATCTCTCATCGGCTTTTGATACCATCGACCATGGTATCTTGCTGCGCCGGTTGGAGGGGTTGGGAGTGGGAGGCACCGTTTATCGATGGTTCTCCTCCTACCTCTCTGACCGATCGCAGACGGTGTTGACAGGAGGGCAGAGATCGACCGCGAGGCACCTCACTTGTGGGGTGCCGCAGGGGTCGATTCTCTCACCTCTCCTGTTCAACATCTATATGAAGCCGTTGGGCGAGGTCATCAGTGACTTTGGGGTGAGCTATCATCTGTACGCTGATGATACTCAGCTGTACTTCTCCACCCCAGGCCACTCCAGCGAAGCTGTCGAAGTGCTGTCCCGTTGTTTGGAGGCCGTACGGGTCTGGATGGGGAGAAACAGACTCAGACTCAATCCATCCAAGACGGAGTGGCTGTGGATGCCGGCATCTTGGTACAGTCAGCTGCAACCGCAGCTGACTGTTGGGGGTGAGTCATTGGCCCCGACGGAAAGGGTGCGCAACTTGGGCGTTCTCCTGGATGGACGGCTGTCGTTTGAAGACCATGTGGCGGCCGTCTCCAGGAGAGCTTTTTACCAGGTTCGCCTGGTTCGCCAGTTGCGCCCCTTTCTGGACCGAGATGCCTTATGCACGGTCACTCATGCTCTCGTCACCTCTCACCTGGATTATTGCAATGCTCTCTACATGGGGCTACCCCTGAGGTGCACCCGGAGACTTCAGCTAGTCCAGAATGCAGCTGCGCGGGTGATTGAGGGAGCACCACGTTGCTCCCGGGTAACACCACTCCTGTGCAGTCTGCACTGGCTACCTGTGGTCTTTCGGGTGCGCTTCAAGGTTCTGGTTACCACTTTTAAAGCGCTCCATGGCTTAGGGCCCAGGTACTTACGGGACCACCTGCTGTTACCTTATGCCTCCAATCGACCCGTACGCTCTCACAGAGAGGGTCTTCTCAGGGTGCCGTCCGCCAAGCAATGCCGGCTGGCGGCCCCCAGGGGAAGGGCCTTCTCTGTTGGAGCTCCTACTCTCTGGAACACCTTCCCCCCGGTTTGCGCCAAATATCTGACCTTCGGACCTTTCGTCGGGAATTAAAAACTTATTTATTCATCCAAGCGGGACTGGACTGATTTTTTTTTAGATTTTTTAAATTTCTAAATTTTAAATTTTTAAATTTTCTGTAATTTTATATGGGGTATTTTAGGTTGGTCAATTTGACAGTTTTAATTCGGCCACTATTGAATAGGTATTTTAAATTGATTTTTAACTTTGTATACTTATTGCTTTTTATCTAGGCTGTACGCCGCCCTGAGTCCTTCGGGAGAAGGGCGGTATAAAAGTTTAATAAATAAATAAATAAATAAATAAATAAAATTTACCTCCTTGCAGCAAATTTACCTCCTTGCTTGACATAGTGTAAGCCGCCCTGAGTCTTCAGAGAAGGGCGGGATATAAATGCAAAAAAAAGAAGAAGCAAACAACCTGGTCAGCTTCAGCACAGCCTAATTTAGCACAAGCAGCTGATTGGCGGTTGGATCACCCTCCCAGAATACCGCCTATCAGCTGTTCCAGTCTGCAGGGATTGCCACTGCCTGTCGCCACCCATCGCTGTTGCTGCCCATCACCACCCCATTTTTGGCCTCCACACATCTTGTTTTTGGCCCATTCCAGGTTGCGGGGATCGCTACAACCACCACCTATCCACACTGCCTGGAATGGGCCAAAACGGGATATGCAGAGGTCAAAAATGGGGCACACTGAGGCCAAAAATGGGGTGGCTGTAGGTGGCAGTAAGACACAGACTTCAGAGGATAATTAGAACTGCAGAAAAAATAATTGCTACCAACCTGCCTTCCATTGAGGACCTGTATACTGCACGAATCAAGAAGAGGGCCGTGAAAATATTTACAGATCCCTCACATCCAGGACATAAACTGTTTCAACTGCTACCCTCAAAACGATGCTATAGAGCACTGCACACCAGAACAATTAGACACAAGAACAGTTTTTTTCCCGAAGGCCATCACTCTGTTAAACAAATAATTCCCTCAACACTGTCAAACTATTTACTAAATCTGCACTACTATTAATCTTCTCATCGTTCCCATCACCAATCTCTTTCCACTTATGACTGTATGACTGTAACTTTGTTGCTGGCAGTCCTTATGATTTATATTGATATATTGACCATCAATTGTGTTGTACCTTGATGAACGTATCTTTTCTTTTATGTACCCTGAGAGCATATGCACCAAGACAAATTCCTTGTGTGTCCAATCACACTTGGCCAATAAAAATTCTATTCTATTCTATTCTATTCAGTAGTGATGGGCAGTGACAGTTGTTGATGGTTGGTGGCAATCACTGCAGCCTGGAACAGCTGATAGGTGATATTCCGGAAGGCCGATCCAACTGCCAATCAGCTGTTTGTGCTAAATCAGGCTGTGACGAAGCTGACCAGGCTGTTTGCTGTTTGCTGCAAGGAGGTAAATTGCTGGGAGGCAGATTTTTTTCCCCTTGTTTTCATCCCCAAAAGCTAGGTGCATCTTCTACTTCAACGCATCTTATAGTCCGAAAAATATGGTAAGTCTCAGGAAGTAGCAAGGGAGAAGTAAATTTTGATGATCAGTAGAAACCTTGTTTAGATGAGGAGGTACAACCCTTTTACTTGGTTGCAGACAAAAAAAGCCGAGAGCAAATGGCTATTGATTCATTTCAAGGCTGTTACATTTCACTTTACAATATTTCTACAGGTTTAGGATACATGTGGCTATATTTAACAGCTTGCTATGAAAACATAAAACGAGAAAATTCTAACTGAGATCTATATGTTGTCCCACATAAATGTCTGCCTAACTCCTGCTATGGTGACTAGAAATATCTTTATTTTAGAATGTATGATATATCGAGCCGAGTTGCATTTCCCGACTCTCAGTCTTCGTGTTAAGTCTTGTCTTCTCGACAAGGGAGAAACACATCAAATTTTGGATGCTGTTCACATTTTATAAGATTTGCAAATCGTTTCCAAGCAAAAAATCTTTGTGTAGGATATTTTGAAATAACATCTAGGATTCATAAGTATCATGGCCAACAACTTTATTTTTTTTGTTCCTTACTGTGCCCTCAAACACTAACTTGATGTCCCTGAGTGAGAACCTTAATCTTAAATAATTAAAGTTACATTTCCTTCCTTGTCCTGGGGCATTCTGAAGTTGTGTAAAATGGGTCTTGTCACCCATTATCTTGGAGACACGTTGAGGGACTAGAAACATAGGCAGTGACTAGAAACATAGACAACAGAGCAGGGAAACAAACATCACACAAGTTCCTTCCAATACAAGTAAGGATGGAGAGAATTTTAGCAATAGCATTTAGACTTATGGGACATTTATATATGCCCCGTATAATGGGACATTTATATATGCCCCATTAGAGGGGGCATTTATATATGCTCCTTCTAATAGCAGAAAGCGAAGAGGAACTAAAAAGCCTCTTGATGCAGGTGAAAAAGGGGATTGCAATAGTTGGCTTGAAATTCAACATTAAGAAAACTAAGATCATGGCTCCCAGCCGTCTCAATTCCTGGCAAATAGATAGGGAAGAAATGGAGATAGTGAGAGATTTTATTTTCCTGGGCTCCAAGATCACCACAGATGGGGACTGCAGCCAAGAAATTAAAAGACGCTCGCTCCTGGGGAGAAAAGCTATGGCAAATCTAGATAGCTTATTAAAAACAGAGACATCACCCTGCCAACAGAAGTGCATATAGTCAAGGCTATGGTTTTCCCAATTGTGAGGTATGGCTGTGAAAGATGGACCATAAGAAAGACTGAACTCCAAAGAATTGAGGCCTTTGAACTCTGGTGCTGGAGAAGACTCCTGCGAGTCCCTTGGACTGCAAGGCAATCCAACCGGTCAGTCCTAAAAGAGATCAACCCTAACTGCTCTTTAGAAGGCCAGATCCTGAAGAGGAAACTCAAATACTTTGGCCACCTAATGAGAAGGAAGGACTCCCTGGAGAAGAGCCTAATGCTGGGAATGATGGAGGGCAAAAGAAGAAGGGGATGACAGAGAACGAGGTGGCTGGATGGAGTCACAAGCAATAGGTATGAGGTTAAATATCCTCCAGAGGATGGTGGAAGGCCTGGAGGAACATTGTCCATGGGGTTGTGATGGGTCGGACATGACTTTGCAGCTAACAATAATGTCACTTCTGCAGAGAGCTTCCCATCAATCTGTCAATCTATCTACCAATCTATCTCCAGTAGATAATCGCTTCACCGCTGACACCTTCAGTCCTAAAGAGCAATGAAGATGTAGCTTGCATCACACACTTAGACTTATATACCGCTTCACGGTGCTTTACTGCCCTCTCTAAGCAGTTTATAAAGTCAGCCTATTGCCCCCAACAATCTGGGTCCTCATTTTACCCACCTTGGAAAGATGGAAGGCTGAGTCAACCTTGAGTCAGTCGGGATTGAACTGCTGACAGTCAGCAGAGATAGCCTGCAATACTGCGTTCTAACCACCGTGCCACCACAGCACTTTTAATTCAGCAGTGGCCCAAAGGAAGGTTCAGTCAACAGCTTGCTTGTCTTGTTTCTTCTTATGTATTGGGATACATATGACTTTACCCAGGAACTGCAGGCATTCCCTGTCATGATTTGATCATGAAAAAGGATCCAGGGATTCTACAAAGCAGGCCATGTTAAGTTCTTTGCTGTGATTTGAATACATGTTGGAATGTGCATACTACCATTTCAACAAAGGTTGGTTGAATTAGAGCTATTAAACCTACCCAGAGGTGGGTTTTAGTAGTTCTGACTTTAGCAGAGGTGGGTTCTGACCAGTTCTGGAGAACCGGTAGCAGAAATTTTGAGTAGTTCGGACAACCGGTAGTAAAAATTCTGACTGGCCCCACTCCCATCTATACTCTGCCTCCCAATTCCCATCTGATCGGGAAGAAATGGGGATTTTACAGTAACCTTCCTCTGGAGTGGGGTGGGAATGGAGATTTTACAGTATCCTTCCCTACCATGCCCACCAAGCCACACCCACAGAACCAGTAGTAAAAAAATTTGAAACCCATCACTGCTGTGCGCCCTTTCAATTTGGAGACTTAGTTAGAATGCGACTGGATTCATTAGACACGGAGTATAATATAATATAATATAACAACAGAGTTGGAAGGGACCTTGGAGGCCTTCTAGTATGAAATGCTTCATAGTCTTCTAAGTTTTTAATGGTGTGTTAGAATATGTTTACCATCTAATATTTTAGTTGGTCCAGAATGCGGCTGCGCGGGTGATAGAGGGAGCCCCTCGTGGCTCCCATGTGACACCTCTCCTGTGCAGACTGAACTGGCTACCTGTGGCTTTTCGGGTGCGCGTCAAGGTTTTGGTAACTATCTTCAAAGCGCTCCATGGCATTGGGCCGGGATACTTACGGGACCGTCTACTGCCACCGATTGCCTCCCACCGACCCGTACGCTCTCACAGGGAGGGACTCCTCAGGGTGCCGTCAGCCAGGCAGTGCCGGCTAGTGATGCCCAGGGGAAGGGCCTTTTCTGTGGGAGCTCCCACCCTCTGGAACGAACTTCCCCCAGGACTTCGCCAACTTCCTGACCTTCGAACCTTTCACCGCGAGCTTAAGACACATCTATTTATCTGTGCAGGACTGGACTAGAATTTTAAATTTTAAATTTGGTTTTAATGGGGTTTTACTATTTTATTGTGGTTTTAATATTCGGCCGTATTGAATAAGTTTTTTAAATTGGGCTTTTAACTTGTATTTATATTTATGTTTTACTTGGCTGTAAACCGCCCTGAGTCCTTTGGGAGATAGGGCAGTATAAAAATATGATTAAATAAATAAATAAATAAATATCCAGTGTATTATCTGCTATCTACCTATATTTTATTGTTATCTTCTCTATATTATTTTAAATATGCATTTGTGTCAGTATTATTTTTTTCCTGGGAGGAGGGGGAGGGGGGAGGGGGAGGAAAGGCAGGAGGAGAATACTAATGACCAAATGTAATAGCTTCATGTAAAAAATAGAACATAGAATAATAGAGTTGGAAGGGACCTTAGAGATCTTCTAGTCCAACCCCCTGCTCGAGCAGGAAACCCTATAGCATTTCAGATAAATGGTTGTCCAGTCTCTTTTTGAAAGCCTCCAGTGATGTAGCACCAAAGGCTTCTGAAGGCAAGCTGTTCCACTATTCATTGTTCTCACAGTTATGAAATTTCTCCTTTGTTCTAAGTTGCTTCTCTCCTTGGTTAGTTTCCATCCATTGTTTCTTGTCCTGCCTTTTGGTATTTTGTAACATAGATTGACCCCCTCATCTTTGTAGCGGCCTGTTGGTGCAGTGGCCTAGAGGTGGAGCTCTCGTCTCACAATCAGAAGACTGTGAGTTCGAACCTAGGTAGAGGCAGATATTCTCTCTCTCTGGGTACAATGAGAATATTTCTGCTGAACAAAACTCTGCATTGGTGACAGGGAAGGGCATCCGGCCAGTAAACACTCAGCTCCTTTCAGTCACCTAGACTCCACTCTGCAAGGGATTATGGGGTTGTTAAAAGAAGATGATCTTTGTAGGAGCCCTTCAAGTATTGGAACAGCACTATCATGTCCCCCCTAGTCCTTATTTTCATTAGAAATATATTTTTAAATGAGCATTACTTGGAATGTCCACGTTATTTGGAAAACCAAATGCCATCTACAGTGGATTTTCTTCTTTAGATGCTAATGATGCCTAAACTGTTGATTTTCTGCTTCAGTGTTCCTCAGATTTCACATTTCCATCCTTTTATGTCGGGCTTGACTGCAGTAGGGTTAGAGTCATATAGTCACTTGAACCTATGAAGTGGAAAAATATAAAATATGCATCATTTGTTACTTGAAGAGTAATTAAGGGTTTTCTTACGAAACAGCCTTTAACCCAAGACATTTCTTTTGTTGTGTTTGTCCCCTGGGATAAGTTGGATGAGTCATTAAGGTAACAATTTATTTTAAGCAAGGAAATAGGTTAAAAAGAGAGGGGGGAAAATGAAAGAGAATGACTTCATAATATTCTAATTTACAAACGGTTGCGTTTTGAAGCATGCAGAGACCAGCCAAATATGCAAGTATTTAGTAAATAAGGACATTAAATTACAGGAAAAACAAATTTTCAGCACTCCATGACTCTCATGGCTTTCACAGTGTGCTTTTATTCGTTTGTGAATGCTAATACGTTTTGGTGGAGGGTTTTGATCAACCGCAGCTGGAAAAAAGGAGAACATGTTTTACAATCGCACTTATTCCATCAATGTTTATTGATATCTCACTTTGTGTTTAAGATTATCTTTATTATGGATCTTGGCTGATTGGGTTATTCTAATATTGTGCGAGGTGGCATTCCAAGGGGATGAAGGATAACTCAGCGTGGCCAACTTCACCAAGGCCAACTTGCCATGGTCAACTCACTCATGTGGGACAACTCATCACAGCCAATTCGCCACAAGACAGCTCACCGCAGGACAAGAGTTACACTAATATCAAAGAAAAGATAGACTAGAATCATTAAAGAAAAGATGTCAGATCTGCCCCGACTTGGTCTTTTAGTTAAGATAAAGGTAAAGGTTCCCCTCGCACATGCGTGCTACTCGTTTCTGGCTCTAGGGGGCAGTGCTCATCTCTGTTTCAAAGCCGAAGATCCAGTGCTGTCCGAAGACGTCTCCGCGGTCATGTGGCTGCAGGGGTGAAATCTAAAAATTTTCCCTACAGGTTCTGTGGGCGTGGCTTAATTGGCGGGCGTGGCTTGGTGGTCAGATGACTGGGTGGGCATGGCCAATAACAATAAATAATAAAAATAATAAACAAAACAATAAGAGGTACCAAAAACCAACTTTCGCACTTTACACACACACAAGACAACACAACTGACTCACACACAATGTAAAAGCAGCTGCACTTCACCCAAAATGGCCCTTGCAACAAGCAGGAACCTCACACTTTCACACTTTACACACACACAACACAACTGACTCTCTCTCACACACACACACAAAATGCATACAGCTTTGTGAGATTCTCTGTGTTTGTGTAGTTAGAGTGAAACACTACAGAAACACACCAAATTTCAGAAAGCTACACAAATATTTTATTTTATATTATTATTATTATTATTGTTATTTTTATTATTATTATTATTTGGATCAGGGGGCTCCAACTTTAGTAATTTTAAGGTTTGTGGACTTCAACTCCCAGAGTTCCTCATTCAGCAAAGCAGGCAGTCAAAGCAGGCTGTAAACAGTAGCTGAAGTAAAGCATGGCATTGCCAGCCTGAAATGAGCAGTAATTATAGGTAAGTGAGGAGGGGGCATTGGGTGGGCATGGGTGGGGGCTCTTGTAAGTGGGGGCTGTTAAAAATGATTTTAAAAGCCTGTGAGGATCAGGCAAGTCATCTGGGATCGCCAGAGGAAAAAAAAGATTTTAAAAGCTCCTCTGACAATCTCAGCTGAAGTTCCCTCATAGCAGCCCAGAACCTCTTAAAATAATTGTTTTAACAAGCTCTTCAGCCAAAGAGCTTGTAGAAAACATGTTTTTAAAGGTTCTGGTGATGAGGAACTCAGGTGAGATCGCCAGAGGAGCCTTTTAAAACTTTTTTTAAAAAGGTTTTTTTTTAAAAGAGTTTAAAAGCTCTGCCAATCTCAGCTGAGCTGCAGGATCCTCAAAGGCTTTTTTTTTTTACTTTTAAAGGCATGATTTCAGCTGAAGAAAAACTGCTTTTAAAAATAAAAAAACAAACTCTGCTGCTTGTCTGGCTCAGCAGAGGCAGTGGGCGGGGTCAGGGATTTTTGCTACCGGTCCTCCGAACCAGCAGCCGCCATTGCAACTGGATCGGGCAAGCCGGTCCGAACCGGGAGCATTTCACCCCTGTGTGGCTGGCATGACTAAATGCCAAAGGTGCACGGAACACTGTTACCTTCCCACCAAAGGTGGTCCCTATTTTTCTACTTGCATTTTTTACGTGCTTTCGAACTGCTTGGTTGGCAGAAGCCGGGACAAGTAACGTGAGCTCACTCCATTACGTGGCACTAGGGATTCAAACCACTGAACTGCTGTCCTTCTGATTGACAAGCTCAGCATTTTAGCTACTGAGCCACTGTGTCCCTTTTGCCAAGTGGATTACAGTATAGCAAAAACCAGAACTGAAATTTGTGCACCAAAGTTTATCAATTAACTTTCTCTGTGCTGAGTTGGCCATGGCGAATTGGCCACACCGAGTTGGCTGCGGTGAGTTGGCCCTGGCAAGTTAGCTGTGATGAGTTTACTATTTACTATTTATTTATTTATTATTTTGATTTATATACCGCCTTTCTCCCGAAGGACTCAGGGCAGTTTAGAGCCAGATAAAAACAGAAAATACAAACATTAAAAACATTTTAAAAAACTAAATTCAATTTGGCTAAGAGAGACTAAAAACTCTAATAAAAAACCCCATTAAAACTATTAGGCCAGCCCTGCGCAATGAAACAAAAATGTCTTCAGGTCGCGGCGAAAGGTCCGGAGGTCAGGGAGTTGACGTAAACCTGGAGGCAGCTCGTTCCAGAGGGCAGGTGCCCCCACGGAGAAGGCCCTCCCCCGGCAGTCGCCAGTCGACATTGTCTGACCGACGGCAACCTGAGGAGACCCTCCCTATGGGAGCGCACTGGTCGATGGGAGGCAATTGGTAGCAGCAGGTGGTCCCGTAAATAACCCAGTCCTATGCCATGGAGCGCTTTAAAGGTGGTAACCGACACCTTGAATTGCACCCGGAAGACCACTGGCAACCAGTATAGCTTGTGCAGGAGAGGTGTTACATGGGAGCCTTGAGTTGCTCCCTCTACTACCCGCGCAGCCACATTCTGGACCAGTTGGAGCCTGCGGGTGCTCTTCAAGGGGAGCCCCATGTAGAGAGCGTTGCAGTAGTCCAGGCGGGAAGTGATGCGGGCATGAGTGACCGTGCATAAGGAATCCCGGTCTAAGAAGGGATGCAACTGGCATATCAGGCGAACCTGATAGAAAGCTCCCCTGGAGACGGCCGTCATATGCTCTTCTAAAGACAGCCGTACATCCAGGAGGACACCTAGATTGCAGACTCTTTCCATGGGGGCCAATACTACACCTTGTTGTCCCAATCCATTCCAAAAGAAACCCCTGAAGATTTTTTTTTACCACTGTCTAGCAGCTTGGGACAAAGCCCAGACAGATAATAATAGTAACAATAATGAACATCACCAGTAATAACAGCATTTGTTCTTCCATTGGCTAGAAAAATAAAGTTTCTTATTGATATAAAGGTACCTTATACAGGTGGTCCTTGAAAACTGACATTTGAGCCCAACATTTCCATTGCTAAGCAAGACAGTTGTTCAATGAGTTTTGCTCCATTTTACGATCTTTCTTGCCACAGTTGTTACGTGACTCATTTGATGATAAGCAAATCTGGCTTCCCATGATTGACTTAGCTTGTTGGAATCAGGCTGTCATGTCCCACCTCCCCACTCCGACGAACGAGTCAAGGAAGTCCGTAACAAACTTGGCAACGAAGCCTCTGCAGCTTGCCAAATTCCTTCGAGGTTTATCAGGGCAGGCAGGAGTCCAAGTTGTGACTTCAGCGATAGGGTCCGGTATCAGCAAACTCGATAAGACTTTGCTTGACTCAAGGTTGGAATGCCAAAAGGTGCTTTATATAGGCTGTGGGGTGTGGCTCCATGACTCAGCATTTATTCAGGCCTGCCCCACCCTTCCTTCTGCTGGTATCGCCTCTCAGATCTCCGGAAGCGAGGATCCTCCCACTTTGAATTGTCTTAAGCTGGATCTGCTGTCTGGGAAAGGGAGGGGTCAGAAAGAGTAGGCCCGAGCAATTCCAATACCTGGCTGGCTTCCTGCTCTGACGGCTGAGCCAAAGGAGCACACGCTGTATGAGTGAGATTTATTGGGCTACTCCCTTCACTCCTGGAATAGTCTCCGGGCATGGAGCCAGGGCCGGGGGCTGGAGACATGACAGGCCGTTCATCTTCATTATCAGACTCGGAGTCTGATAACAGGCCCGGTTGGAGACGGGAGGGACCCGGCTGAGGAGAGGAGGGAGGACGAGTCACAACATAGGCTGGGAAAGTTACTAATGATGATCACATGATCCTGGAACAATGCATACATGCTAGTTGCTAAGCATCCAAATTTTGATGACCATGGGGATGCTGTCGTAAATGTGAAAACCATAAGTCACTTTTTTCAATGCTGTTGCAATTTCAAATGGTCACGAAATCATCATCTTTTAGCAACCTCATAATCCCTTGCGCGGTGGAGTCTGGGCAACTGAATGGAGCTACCAGAATGTTTTAATGGCCAGATGCCCTTCCTGTCACCAATGCGGAGTTTTGTTTCAGCAGATATATTCCCAGGGTGCCCAGAGAGAAAACTATCTGCCTCTACTTAGGATTGAACTCACAGTCTCCTGATTGTGAGGCAAGAGCTCCACTTCTAGGCCACCGCATCACTCCTCAAATGGTCACTAAATGTATGGTTATAAGTCAGGGTCTATCTGCATCGTCCCTTACTAAAGGGCAAAAGAGGATATATATAGAGTCAGTCAGAGTCAGAATAGAGCTGGAAGGGACCTTGGGGATCTTCTAGTCCAGCCCTCTAATCGAGCAAAAGATCCTATACCATTTCAGACAAATGATTTTCCAATTTCTTCCTAAAACCCTCCACTGATGAAGTACCTACAATTTCAGAAGGCTAGCTGTTACACTGGTTAATTGTCCTCACTGTTAGGAAATTTCTCCTCACTTCCAGGTTGCTTCATTCAATATCAGAAAAAAAATGGAACTGGGATAACTTCAAAAACTGAAAAACAGTGATATAAATCAGGGCTCTCCAACCTTGGTCCCTTTAAGACTTGTGGACTTCAACTCCCAGAGTTCCTCAGCCAGCTTTGCTTAAAGGGACCAAGGTTGGAGAGCCCTGGTATAAATCACATTTTCTCTCCATAGACCAGGCTAAACCGAGCAATCACGTGTCATAACAGAAGCAGGCAAAAATTAGTCCTTTTATTTAAAACTGGAAAACGTACAGTATACATGTCTAGAGCAGTGATGGCAAACCTTTTCGGCATCGAGTGCCCAAACTGGAACGCACGCACGTGCGCCAAAGCCCCGGAAACTCTAAGACCAGCCGGCTGGTGTGCATGTGTGCTGACCAGCTGATCTTCACCTGTGCTGGAGTGCCGGAAATCCAAAGACCAGCTGTCCAGCATACACATGCACACGAGCCAACTGGTTTTCAGATTTCTGGGGGTCCAGCATGCATGAAGACCAGCTGGTCTTAGAGTTTCCGGGGGGTCCAGTATGTGTGCATGAACATTCTGGTTTGGGCACTTGGTGCTAAAAAGATTCAACATCACTGCTCTAGATGTGCGCCAGAAACCAGAAGAGCACTGGCGATGGCGCGTATACCCACAGAAAGGACTCTGCGTGTCACCTCTGGCATGCATGCCATAGGTTTGCCAAAATGGGTCTAGAGCAGGGGTCGGCAACCTTAAACACTCAAAGAGCCACAAAGGTCTTAACCAGAAGCCCCCATTCAATTCTGGAGTCGACTAGAAGTCCGGTTCCCCCCACCATAGAGTCTCCTAGTGCGGCATTCTTTTTCCCCTGATGACCGGAAGTCCGGTTCCCCCCAACATAGAGTCTCCTCCTAGTAAGGCATCCTTTTTCCTCTACCTCTCCTAACTGAAAGCCCTATTAATTGTGGAGCCGACCAGTGACAGGGAGCCGCAGCAGAGGGATGAAAGAGCCACACGCGGCTCCAGAACCATGGCTTGCCGACTCCTTGTCTAGGGTAATATAAGCCCTATTCACTCAAACAAATACATGTTAGCTTTTATTACTGTCTAAATATCATCCAGGGGACACGGTGGCTCAGGGGCTAGGACGTTGAGTTTGTCGGTCGAAAGGTTGGTAGTTCAGCGGTTCGAATCCTTAGTTCTGCCATGTAACAGGGTGAGCTCCTGTTACTTGTCCCAGCTTCTGCCAACCTAGCAGTTTCAAAAGCACGTAAAAAATGCAAGTAGAAAAAATAGGGACCACCTTTGGTGGGAAGGTAATGTGTCACCTCTGGCGACATGCCGGAACCATCCCCTAGAGTCGGCAACGACTAGCACGTATGTGCGAGGGGAACCTTTACCTTTACCTTTAAATATCATCCAAAATTTGGTAGTTCATCAAATGCAGTTGTATAGGCCGGTTCCCAAGTGCCGTTAAATACACGTGAATCTGGCTGAATTATGTCAGGGGGATTTGTATGTGTGTTGTTGTTGTTGTTGCGGGTTGTGTTTTGTGTGCAAGGGTTCCTAATCTTTCTTGACTAAACTAGCCATTTTAGGTAGAAGATGAGGAATGAAAGACCATAACCGTTCCAATCTACCACGGCTCCTTTTTCCCCTCTTTCAGCCATAATTATAGCTGCCAAAGTGAATCTTGAGGAGTGTATCAAAAAGAAGTAAATATTTAACAGCTGGGCACTAAATTAATTGTTTGTCACCTCCGAAGCAGCTGCGAGATCTGAGCTGGAAAGGGAAGGGAAATAAAAGAAAACAATGAAACATCTTGTCACTTGCTCAGAGAACTTGTTCCTTTTCACCTCCTGAAAAAAAAACAGCTAGCATATGGTGCGTGTCAGAGAGGGAGTAGTTTCTCCCTTGTTTCTCTCTCCTACAGATCTGCAGATATAGTTCAGTCAGGGGAATTATTATTATTTTTTGCATGTTTCCTACTGCATCTCTACAGGCAGTCCTTGACTTACAACAGTTTATTTAGTGACCGCTCGAAGTTAAGGACGACACTGAAAAAAGTCACACGTAGCATCTATTATTCTATTCAGCTCTATTATTCTATGTCCAGTGGTAAAATCTAAATTTCTTTCCTACCGGTTCTGTGGGCCTGACTTGGTGGGTGTGGCTTTGTGGGGGGGATCAAAAGACAGAAACTCACTAACGATGTCCTGCTGGAGCAGGATTGGACTAGATGACCTCCGGGTCCCTTCCAGCCCTGAAGCTATGTCTAGTGCCAGGTTTGTAGTCCTTCCTTCCTTTCCTTATTCCTCCCTCCTTCCTTCCTTCCTTCCTTCTTTCCTTCCTCCCTCCCTCCCTCCCTCCCTCCCTCAAACGAACCCCACTCCTCCCCATTTTTTAGCAGGCTTCAGCTTTTTTACCTTTTAAAAAATGCTTTTAAAAGTAAAAAAAAAGCTTCTGACGATCAGGCACGTTAGCTGGGATTGTCAGGGCCCTGTTTTATTTTACAATCTCTTCAGCCAAAGAGATTATTTAAAAAAATGCTTCTAAAAGTAAAAAAAAAAAAGGCTCTGACAATCACATGGCTCAGCTGGGCATGGGGGATGAGCAGGAATTTTTGCTACCAATTCTCCGAACCACCCACCGCCGTCACTTCCGGATCGGGTGATCCGGTCCGAACCGGGAGCATTTCACCCCTGTCTATGTCCTATGTTCTAAATACCTACAAAATCTAAAGAGGGCATGGGAAGTGAGGACAGAATGATTCTGGGGCTAACATATGTGAAAGAAAAGCAAAATGCTTCTGATATGTCAGATTTCTCTGCATATTTCACCATCCAGACAGCACCAGTCATAGAAAACTCTTACAAGAGTTTTGATAATCTATCATACTTGTCATAACTACCGTATGTTATATATATTTTTCTCCTCGCTTAAAACACTGGGTGATTGTCAGCTCAGCACATCTCAGAATCTTCATGTAAGCTACTTTGAGCTCCTGAAAGGAGGGGAAAAAACGGCAGAGTACAAATTGGACAAATAAAATTAATAAAGCTTCCCGCTATATGCTGATGCAATGGGTAAAGTTCAGATTGGTGTTCCCCTTCTTGCCAAAAGAAACTTGAATCTTCTCTGTACTCATCACTGTTGGACAGGACACAGACTTCAAAGGGATAATAAGCAATCTATTTGATTGCTTATTAGTAACCTATGACTATCACTAAGTGTTTTATTTGACAAATGTGTTTTATTTTTCTTTATGTCCAATCACACTTGGCCAATAAAGAATTCTATTCCATTCCTTTCCATTCCATTCTCTATTCTATTCCATTCTATCCCATTTCAATCTAATTCTATATTCTATTCTATTCTATTCTATTCTATTCTATTCTATTCTATTCTATTCTATTCTATTCTAATTCTATTTTTAATTATATATTCTATTCTATTCTATTCTATTCTATTCTATTCTGTTCTCTATTCTATTCCATTCCATTCCAATCTAATTCTATATTCTATTCTATTCTATTCTATTCTATTCTATTCTATTCTATTCTATTCTATTCTAATTCTATTTTTAATTATATTTTCTATTCTATTCTATTCCATTCCATTCCATTCCATTCCATTCTCTATTCCATTCCATTCCATTCCATTCCATTCCATTCCATTCCATTCCATTCCATTCCAATCTAATTCTATATTCTACTCTACTCTATTCTACTCTACTCTACTCTACTCTACTCTACTCTACTCTACTCTACTCTACTCTACTCTACTCTACTCTACTCCCTAGAATTGCTAGCAGCGATCTGTACCCTGCAGATAAGGCATCTTATATTACAATGATTAAGGGTGGTGCCTTTCATTGCTAGGAAGCTTTGACCCACGACTGAAAGGTTTTGAGGAACCAGAAGGGATGTATGGGGTGATTGAGAAAGATGGAGACAGGCAACATGAAGGAGGAATCATTCCTAGAGAAAGAAGAATAGATAGAACAAATCTTTGGTGGACCCAGTCGGCAGAGGCTCTATTGCAATTTTCCCTCAGACATTGCAATGTATTTATTTATATATTTGTATCCCACTTTTATTATTTTTACAGATAACTCAAGGAGTCAAATTATTATTATTATTATTATTATTTATTGCATTTTTAGACCGCCCTTCTCCCAAAGGACTCAGGGCGGTGTACAGCCAGGCTAAAAAACATACACAATATACAATTTAAAAACTTAATTAAAAAACTTATTACACAATTGGCCGGAATTAAAATATTTAAAAAACTAAAAACCCCAGTTTAAAATATAAATAGAATTTAAAATTTAAAACTAAACAGTTTAAAAATTTAAGCTAGCCCCGCGCGAATAAACAAATATGTTTTCAATTCGTGGCGAAAGGTCCGAAGGTCAGGTATTTGGCGTAGACCAGGGGGAAGTTCATTCCAAAGAGTAGGAGCTCCCACAGAGAAGGATCTTCCCCTGGGGGCCGCCAGCCGACATTGTTTGGCGGACGGCACCCTGAGAAGTCCCTCTCTGTCAGAACGTACAGGACGGTGGGAGGCATGAGGTAACAGCAGGCGGTCCCGTAAGTACCCAGGCCCCAAGCCATGGAGCGCTTTAAAGGTGGTAACCAAAACCTTGAAATGCACCCGAAAGGCAACAGGTAGCCAGTGCAGTCTGTGCAGGAGAGGTGTTACATGGGAGTTACGTGGAACTCCCTCTATCACCCGCGCAGCTGCGTTCTGGACTAACTGAAGCCTCCGAGTGCATCTCAAGGGAAGCCCCATGTAAAGAGCATTGCAATAATCCAGGCGAGAGGTAACGAGAGCATGAGTGACTGTGCACAAGGCATCCCGATCAAGGAAGGGGCGCAACTGGCGAACCAAGCGAACCTGGTGAAAAGGCTCTCCTGGAGACGGCCGTCAAATGATCTTCAAACGACAGCCGTGCATCCAGGAGAACACATCAAAGATATCCAACACACCATAGGTGGGATTCAGCCAGTTCGGGCGAACTGGTATTTAAATTGGTGGCTGGCCCTGCCCCTCCCCTCCCCTTCCAGGAATCCCCACGCGCCTCATTTTGGCTCCCAGGTAAGTGAAGGGAGGCCTACTAGGCCCAAAATGTGGTGCTTCTGACTAACAAATTTATTTAGTTGGCTCCATAGATTTTCAAATGGGTGAAGGTCTGGGCTATTCCCAGGCCATTCCAGCAGTGGAATAGGATTATCTTGAAACTGCCCCCAAAAAGTGGTGTTATTAGCCATCAAACCTCAAAAATACACTTTTCCCAAAAGGTTTCCACAATTTTGGCCACTGCTGTACATATCAAATCTTATTTCCTAGAATAAGGATCCTAAGTGTTCTACAGCAGAAATCCGAAAAATCAGAATAGGCCCAGATATGAAGTAGTTTGGAAACTATAGACCCAGCACCATTAATTCAGGGAGTCTGATTGAAGAGTCTCCAAGCCAGGGGTCTCCAACCTTGGCAACTTTAAGAGTTGTGGACTTCAACTCCCAGAGTTCCTCAGCCAGCAAAGCTCAGCATAGCTGGCTGAGGAAGTCTGGGAGTTGAAGTCCACAACTCTTAAAGTTGCCAAGGTTAGTGACCCCTGCTCCAGCATTGGTCTGCAGAATCTGAGAATGGATGTGGGGAAAGAATCTTGCCTCCTTTGACTTTTGGTGTTGATGGCCTTGTTTTTTTTTTTTTTTTACTCTGCCTTTGCATAACTGCAGTAGGCTCAAGTGATGCTTCTCCCCTGCTGGCTGTTGCTGGTCCCGCCCATGCTGTGTTTGCAGAGAAAGGGATGACAAAAGAATAAGTCAAAGGAATATCTTTTGCCATCAGCCTACCTTATTCACCTTTTCCTAATGGTGTCTTAATGCCATGTTTTGCACAGGTCAGATTTTTCTGCAGCACAATCAGACTTAAAAAGACAACAAATAATGGAAGTGCTTATGCTATTTTTCCCCCCTCCAGACTCAAGGTCCTATTAATAAACCTAGTGCTACATGGGGCAAAGATAGTGACCATTAACAAGATTAGAAGGCACTTGGCTGCCAAAACTATTAAAGGTGTTGGAGGTCCAATAGGATAAGAACAATATTTCAAATTTTTCTGTATATATATATATATATATATATATATATGAATATATATATATATGATATATATGTATATATATGTATATATACATATATATATATATATATGATATATATGTATATATATGTTTTCTGAGGTTTTCGCGGGTGTTTGTATGTAGGTCTTTGGTTATTCGGGTTTTCTCCCACATAAAATTGGAAGTGTCTTGGCGACGTTTCGACGAAGTCTCATTCGTCATCTTCAGGCTTCAGCTTCGTGATTCTGGGAGCAATGTGTGATTGCAGCTGTTTCTTCCTTTTTAACTGCTAGTGGGGGTTTGAACTGATTGGGTGGGAGCTTGGCTGTGCTCTGATTGGCTGGTTTTTTTTTGTACTCTGATTGGCTGGGGGTGTGTCCTGTTTGAGTGGGGGCTTGGTTGTGCTCAGATTAGTCTGAGTTGCAGGGGGATTTGAGCTGGTGAGCTGCATTGCTGTTGTTTGGCTTTGTGTTTGTGGTCGTGCTACATCTTCATAGTGGGTGTCTGTCTGCTGTATGTATGGATTGGAGGGGTTTGAAATGGCTAATGTTGCAGCTGCGGTCTGGCTTCTGGTCCTTGGTCGTGCTTCCTGATCAGTGTGGTGTGTGTATGTGTGTGTGTGTGTGTGTGTGTGTGTGTGTGTGTGTGTGTATCTCCAGAACAATTTGAAATATATATATAAAAGCCACTTGCTTTCCCCTAAGCTGAATGACAAATCTTTTTAAATCAGTTTTTATTTCCTCTATATTCTTCATCACCTTCCTTTCAATCTCCACTGGGGAGTTTGTGTAATATGTCTAAGTATGCCAAAGAAAAGAAAATCATAAATGTGAGCTCTGGAAGGAAAAAAAAATATTTAAAAAAAGAGGCTACTCAATAATGCCACACTCAGGATGCTTACTCATCACCTCTGCAGTATGTTGAACTGCGTGAATAAGACATGGTAAAAGTTAATATTCTTGAATGTCGAGTCATCAAACTGAAAGGCAGCCTTTCCTGTTGTAAAAGACAGAAGCAGAGATATGGGTTAAAACGTAATGAGATGGCGAGGCAGACTCCGAGAACTTCTTCGCTGCGCTTAACATTTGAAAGCTAACAGTAAGAAATCTTGATTATGTCAATACTTTTAGGTCAATATGATGAGCTTGTCTGGGTGCAACTAAAAGGAAATAGCAGTAGCATTTAGACTTACAGACCGCTGATGCAGCGTTTGGCTTCACAAATTTTAGCAAGGGGTTCTCTGCCCGGTTGCTGGGTGGGCGTGGCCATGGTGGATGTGGCCTAATCAGCCTCCTGCACCATGGCAACGGGGGGGTGTTTTTGCCCTCCCCGGGCTCCATAGGCTTTTCTCGAGCCTCTGGAAGGGTGAAAATAGCCTCCCCAGGCTCCGGAGGCCCTCTGGAGGCTGGAAATGGGCCCATTTCTGGCTTTCCCAAACTTCTGGTAGGCCCGTTTTTTGCCCTCCCTGAGCCTCCAAGCGTGCCCTGCACTTAACCGCATCCAAAATGGGCCATGTGGGGACTCGTGGGAGGGGAGTGGTGGGGTGGGTGGGGCCAGCCAGGAGTGGGATTTGGGGGTTCTCCGAAATGCACAGAAGCTTAGCTAGAGGTTCTCCTGAACCCTTGCGATCCTCCAGCAGCCCACCCCTGCGCTTATGGGTGTATGCTTCTTCTGTTTTGCATTTTATTCCCATTGATAAAATATAGATAGATAGATGATAGATAGATAGATAGATAGATAGATAGATAGATAGATAGATAGATAGATAGATAAAGAAAGAATGAATGAAAGAAAGAAAGAAAGAAAGAAAGAAAGAAAGAAAGAAAGAAAGAAAGAAAGAAAGAAAGAAAATTCTTTATTGACCAAGTGTGATTGGACACACAAGGAATTTGTCTTTGGTCATAGGCTCTCTGTGTACATAAAAGGAAAAGATACATTAATCAAGAATCATAAGGTACAACATTTAATGATAGTCATAGGGTACAAATAAGCAATCGAATATAATAAATATATACATTAAAAAAAATAAATCATTGTCATTGTGGCTCGCCTAAACTTCAAAGTCATGGATCTCTGCTTTGTACAAATGCAAAATATTCACCGTTGACCAACCTGTACAATGAAATGTTAGATGTTACAGAAGTTGAGAATCAACAATGGAAAACATTGGCTTCTTTAACGTGGATTCAGACAAACACTCAATCAGAATAGAGCTGGAAAGAACTTGGGAGGAGCAGTAGACCTCTAGGCCAGCGGTTCTCAACCTGTGGGTAACCCCCGTTGGGGGTCGAATGACGATTTACCAGGGGTTGCCTAAGACCATCAGAAATATGGGAAGTATACTTGCGAGTCGAAGAATCGCGCTTCAATGGTTGACTCCACAAGCCAGCTACAGGCTCTTCAAATCGCTAGCCGAATTCGGCTTCAGGCGCGATGAATTAAAAAAGAGAGAAATCTTTGCTCTGATGTCTCCCTCTCAAGCCAGCTGCAATCACTCCCAATCGCTAGCCTAATCTGGCTTCAGGCACGATAAACTTAATAGGGGGAGGAGTTTCTGCTTTAATGCCTCCTTCCTCAAGGCAATCGCAAGCAGTTCAGATCGCTAGCCAATACGGCTTCAGGCACGATAAATTCAAAACGAAAATAATTTTACGGTTGGGGTCGCCACATCGTGGGGAATTGTATTAAAGGGGTCACAGCACTATAAAGGTTGAGAACTACTGCTCTAGGCCATTTCAGACAAGTGGCTTTCCGGTCTCGTCTTCAAAACCGCCAGTGATGAAGCACCCACAACTTCTGGAGGCAAGCTGTTCCATTGGTTAATTTTTCTCACCGTTAGGAAGTTTCTTCTTAATTCCAAATTGCTTCTTCTTAATTAGCTGCCATCTATTGTTTCTTTTCCTGTCCTCTGGTGCTTTGTAAAATAAGTTAACCCCCTCTTCTTTGTAGCAACCCCCAAATACTGGAATACTGCTATTATGTCACCCTTAGTCCTTCTTTTCTCTAGACTGACCATACCCAGTTCCTGCAACTATTCTTCATATGTTTCAGTCTCCATGCAGGGGTGGGATTCAGCTGGCTCGGACTGATTCCGGAGAACCGGATATTAATTTAAATCTGGTTCGGTGAACTGGTTGTTCCAAGGACTGGCTGATCCCACCCACCCCACTCCATCCTTCCCAGGAGTCTCCATGTGGCCCATTTTGAATGCCAGGTAAGTGCAGGGTGCATGCAGAGGTTCTAGGAGGGCAAAAATGGGCCTACCAGAAGTCCAGAAACAAGCCTGTTTCTGGCCTCCGGAGCCCTGAGGAGGTTGTTTCACCCTCCTCGAGGCTCCAGAAAAGCCTCTGGAGCCTGGGGAGGGCAAAAAATGGGCCTACTATAAGTCCAGAAACAGGCCCATTTCTGGCCTCTGGAGGGCCTCCGGAGCCCAGGGGAGGCTGTTTTTGCCCTCCTGGAGGCTCCAGGAAAGTCTCTATAGCCTGGGGAGGGCCAAAAACAGGCCTACCAGAAGTACCAGAAGTCCAGAAATGGGCCCATTTTCGGCCTCCGGAGGGCACGCGAAGCGAACCGGCTGTTACAAACGGTGACTCCCAACACTGTCTCCAGGCCTTTAGTCATCCTATTTGTTCTTCTCTGCACTTTTTCCAAAATCTCAACATGTTTTTTTTTTTTTTTGTAATGTGGTAACCAAAAGTGGATAGAGTGGTCTTAATATAATATAATAACAGAGTTGGAAGGGACCTTGGAGGTCTTCTAGTCCAACCCCCTGCCAAGGCAGGAAACCCTACACCATTTCAGACAAATGGTTATCCAACATTTTCTTAAAAATTTCCAGTGTTGGAGCATTCACAACTTCTGCAGGCAAGTTGTTCCACTTATTGATTGTTTTAACTGTCAGGAAATTTCTCCTTAGTTCTAAGTTGCTTCTCTCCTTGATTAGTTTCCACCCATTGCTTCTTGTTCTACCCTCAGGTGCTTTGGAGAATAGTTTGACTCCCTCTTCTTTGTGGCAACCCCTGAGATATTGGAAGTCTGCTATCATGTCTCCTCTAGTCCTTCTTTTTATTAGACTAGACATACCAAGTTCCTGCAACCGTTCTTCATATTTTTTAGCCTCCAGTCCCCTAATCATCTTTGTTGCTCTTCTCTGCACTCTTCCTAGAGTCTCAACATCTTTTTTACATCGTGGCGACCAAAACTGAATGCAATATTCCAAGTGTGGCCTTACCAAGGCCTTATAAAGGTTTTATAAAGCGGTGCTAATACTTCATGTGGTTTTGATTCTATGCCTCTGTTTATACAACCAAGGATTGTGTTAGCTTTTGTTGAGCCGCCCTCAATTCTGAACAAAGAAGCTAAGACCCATTGTTACATTAGAATGTTTAGCATTGTTACCTATGAAAGACCTTGAGTTAAATGCATTGAATTGGTTTCTGATTGATGGATAGTGGAGATCTAGTAAACACTGAAGAAAGAAAATAATCCTGGTGAATCCTTTTCTCTTTAAAAGCTCCCCAGAACACCTCAAAATTTATGCTAGGCTTAAACTGACTGTAAAGCCATCTTCACTATCTATTAGTGTGAAAGAAGTAAGCAGCAATAAAGAGATCTTTTAAGAGTGTTCTGATGAATACTGGTGTCATTTCCACCCTGCCTCCAAGCACTCAGATAAAATGAATGAGCTCCTTAAGAAACGTGTAATGTAAATTTGTTTTATCACACTAAGTCGTTTCATAACACCGAAGGGGAAAAAAAAACACGTTGTTTTCACTGAGGCATTTCAAAACCAGAAAAAGAATGGCGGCAGAGAATATGTTTTTATTACCTTGGACTCATTTTGCGCACATATTTTTTCTTAGATAATTAAAGATGCAGTTCTTTATACAAATAGCCATACCAGTGAACCCCAATTTTGAAGCCATCAGACAGACACCCCCACAAATTGGCATTATGGCCAGGCACAAAATACTCAGATACCAGAAGGCAAATAAAGTTATGGACTATATCTATATCCCTCCTTTGAATATCTTATTTTATTTGTCTTCTATTATTATTTGTCTGCTAAACAAATAATTCCCTCAGCACTGTGAAGCTATCTACTAAGCCTGCATTACTATTAATCTTCTCATCATTCTCATCACCAATCTCTTTCCACTTATGACTGTATGACTGTAACTTTGTTGCTGGCAATCCTGACGATTTATATTGATATATTGACCATCATTTGTGCTGTAAATGTTGTACCTTGATGAACGTATCTTTTCTTTTATGTACACTGAGAGCATATGCACCAAGACAAATTCCTTGTGTGTCCAATCACACTTGGCCAATAAAAAATTCTATTCTATTCTATTCTATTCTATTCTATTCTATTCTATTCTATTCTATTCTATTCTATTCTATTGATGAAGGTATCTTTTCTTTTATGTACACTGAGAACATATGCACCAAGACAAATTCCTTGTGTGTCCAATCACACATGGCCAATAAAAAATTCTATTCTATTCTATTCTATTCTATTCTATTCTATTCTATTCTATTCTATTCTATTCTATTCTATTCTATTCATGAACGTATCTTTTCTTTTATGTACACTGAGAGCACATGCACCAAGACAAATTCCTTGTGTGTCCAATCACACTTGGCCAATAAAAAATTCTATTCTATTCTATTCTATTCTATTCTATTCTATTCTATTCTATTCTATTCTATTCTATTCTATTCTATTCTATTCTATTCTATTCTATTGATGAAGGTATCTTTTCTTTTATGTACACTGAGAACATATGCACCAAGACAAATTCCTTGTGTGTCCAATCACACATGGCCAATAAAAAATTCTATTCTATTCTATTCTATTCTATTCTATTCTATTCTATTCTATTCTATTCTATTCTATTCTATTCTATTCTATTGATGAGTGTATCTTTTCTTTTATGTACTCCGAGAGCATATGCACCAAGACAAATTCCTTGTGTGTCCAATCATACTTGGCCAATAAAAAATTCTATTCTATTCTATTCTATTCTATTCTATTCTATTCTATTCTATTCTATTCTATTCTATTCTATTCTATTCTATTCTATTCTATTGATGAAGGTATCTTTTCTTTTATGTACACTGAGAACATATGCACCAAGACAAATTCCTTGTGTGTCCAATCACACATGGCCAATAAAAAATTCTATTCTATTCTATTCTATTCTATTCTATTCTATTCTATTCTATTCTATTCTATTCTATTCTATTGATGAAGGTATCTTTTCTTTTATGTACACTGAGAGCACATGCACCAAGACAAATTCCTTGTGTCCAATCACACTTGGCCAATAAAAAATTCTATTCTATTCTATTCTATTCTATTCTATTCTATTCTATTCTATTCTATTCTATTCTATTCTATTCTATTCTATTCTATTCTATTGATGAAGGTATCTTTTCTTTTATGTACACTGAGAACATATGCACCAAGACAAATTCCTTGTGTGTCCAATCACACATGGCCAATAAAAAATTCTATTCTATTCTATTCTATTCTATTCTATTCTATTCTATTCTATTCTATTCTATTGATGAAGGTATCTTTTCTTTTATGTACACTGAGAACATATGCACCAAGACAAATTCCTTGTGTGTCCAATCACACATGGCCAATAAAAAATTCTATTCTATTCTATTCTATTCTATTCTATTCTATTGATGAAGGTATCTTTTCTTTTATGTACACTGAGAGCACATGCACCAAGACAAATTCCTTGTGTGTCCAATCACACTTGGCCAATAAAAAATTCTATTCTATTCCATTCCATTCTATTCTATTCTATTCTTAGAATGCTTCTGAGTTCTAAAGAGATTCCAAATTAGGGATGTGTAACAGCTGTCATTCTAGATCTGGCTGTTGGAGAGTAATCCATTATATGAAAAAGTAAACCTTCTGGAACCTTCTGGGACAATAAGAAATAAGCTGAAGAAGTATCTTGGAGGAGAAGCAAAATGTCTTCAAAGGAAAACAAGGAAGTCCAGTTGCCTCTTGAAAAAGCACCTTTGGGACAACCAGGACCTGGATGACGGAGAATCTCCATAGACATTTAGCTATACACTACGGAGCTGAAGAAGCTCCTTGGATGAGAAGTGAAACGTCTTCAAAGAAAAAAATCAGAAAGTCCAGTTGCCTCTTGAAAAAGCACCTTTGGGACAACCATGATCTGGGCGATGGAGAACCTCCACAGACATTTAGCTGTGCACTTCAGAATAAGGAATAAGCATTCTTAGAGTATCACATGGAACTATACTATCCTGGGAGATTTATTTCCAGCGATAAATAAATTTATTTCAGTTTGGTCTCTCCTATACTCACTAAGCCTTCGTGGTATGTTAGCTTCAGTGCATCTTCAGGTTGTTGCTGTTGTTGTTGTTATTGTTGTTATTGTTATTGTTATTATTATTATTATTATTTACTTTATTCATTAAACATGAAACTCAGTCAACTGAACATTCAAAAAGGCATCACAAATACCATTGACTGGTGCTAATGGTTGTGTTCTGTCCTCCTCTGCCTCCGTCCAAATGATGACTTAATTAGCCAGCACTATCAGCTCTGGCAACAAAAGAGCCAGCGTCTGCCAAGAGCCCTCGTTACCTTCCACGACGCTGGTGAGTCACAAATGTCAGCTCTAGTCAATCAGTGGATTTGCCTGTTACAAAGAGACACACCAGCTCCCGCTGCCTTTTGTATCCTGTGGGGTGTGGCTCCATGACTCAGCACTTCTTAGGCCTGCCCCACCCTTGCTTCTGTTGTTCCCTCCTCTCCTGCCTACGAAACCTAGGATTCAACCATGCCTGATTGCTGTCAGCTGGGTCTGCAGACGTGGCCTGGGGGGGGAAGAGTCAGGGGATGGAGGCCTCGTTATCTCTTTCACCTGGCCTGGAACTGAGCCAGGGAACTGGTGCTCCCGAGGTAAGTCCTGACGGCCCTTCCCCCTCACTGTCCAAGTCACTTTCTGGCAGCAGGGCCGGGTCGGGGGGCGCAGATACAACAGGTTGATATGGGTTGCTGCCAGCATCCTAGGTATCAACCAAGTATCTTTTTAAGATGTACGATGTTCCAAGTAGCACAGTCTTTTACAGTTCCGCTGGTGTTATTGCAGGAAGCTGCAATTTGTTGACGTATATTATAAAATTCTTGGATATAGTGCCAAGTGCCTCAATGACACTGTTACATGTTTCATCCATAGCCGTGTAGTTTCGATGGCCAGGTCGCGATATTTCATGGTTTTTTCCAGTTCTTTTTCTTCGACTCTGGCATCTCCTGGTACCACAATTTCAATAAATTGTACATTTTGGTTTTCGACAACTGTGATTTCTGGTGTGTTGTGTTCCAAGTGATGATCCATCTGTACTCAAAAATCCCACAAGATCTTCACCTTCTCATTTTCTATAACTTTTTCCACTTTATGTTCCCATGACTTTTTGGATACAGATACATTGCATTTTTTTACATAATGACCAGTGGATTAATTTAGCAACTTGGTCGTGTCTAGCTTTGTAATCAGTTTGTGCGATTTTGCTGCATTCACATATTAAATGTGAAACAATTTTGACTTTGTTGTTGCAAAGTCAGCAATTTGGATTGTTGTTGTTGTTGTTGTTATTATTTTGCCCAACTTGAATAGATATCAGTGACCCAATAGTCCCTTCATCAATCTCTCATGGGTCTAAATTAAATTGAGATTAATTTAAATAAATTATTAACTATTTTAAATTAAGATAAGTTTCTGATTCCTACTGCTGACCTAATACGTGTTGAATGCAGTTGCTGGTCAAGTGGACTTTGAAACATCTGTTTGGAGTGGATCTTCTTGGGGATGACTTTACTAATGCTGTGGATGTACTTGTGGATGTTTATGGATTTTGCTAACACTGTAGATATACTTGTATGTGTATGGAGATCAAGTTTTTAATCTCTACCCTGTGTTGTGGTCCACCCAGCAGCCTGCAGAGGTGGCAGCAGAGTCAGACAGTGAGGAGGCTGGGGAGGACAATGGGTCAGTCCTGGAGTCAGGGGAAGGCCTGGATGATGGCTCTGCGTCGGAGGCAGAGATGGAGCCATGGCCATTTGGGAGTGATATGTGGACTCCAGAGCCTCCAGAGGTGGACAGCAGAGAGGCATAGGGACAGGAGGAGCCTGTTCCTAGCACACACATGCAAAGAGCTGCCAGAAGGCAAGAGCAGCTGAAGCAAAAAGGACAACTCGGGAGTAAGGCCAGAAGATGATTGGCCTCTCCCATAAGGCTTAAAAGACCAGCAACAGCTCTTGGGCTTTTTGTAGAAAAGCAACGTTGCTAACATTGATTTCTAGTCGGTGTCTCTTGGGGTTTTGCCAAGAAAAGCCTTTGGCAGGGTGCCAAAGAAGACAAAGTTTTGTGATAAGGCTGAAGGACTTTTTCTGAAGGATTTGTTTTGGAATTCATTTGGACTAAGTTGAGAATGAAGTAATTCCCAGCTGTTATAATAAAATAGGGTTGTTTTAAGCCTAAGTGTGTTTTTTATAGCTAAGTGAGCCTAGGCCACAATACCATGTTCCCCTCTTTTACTCCACAATACACAAAATCAGAGTCAATTAAGGGAACAAAGGGGAAAAAATTCACCAGAATTGATGCCAAAAGGAATCAGTAATGCAAATCTATTTACTTGATGTAAAGAACCAACTTCAATTTTTCTCCTTCCTGAATAGGGCAAAGTTACCGTATAATCCTGTCCCATAGACATATTTGTTTATATTAGAAATTATGAGCACACAACTGGCATCAATCCAAGGACTATATCCCTCAACACTTGTTTGCAAAGTCTTGAACAGATTTCCATTATTATTGCAGCTGCACTTGGATGGTATCTTAATCCCAAAAGGTGCCCTGAAAAATTGCTGGATGCTGATCTTACTTGTGGAGTATTTGTGCCAATAGAGAACTTACCAACTGATTTACCAACGGGATAACAATTTGCTTTTTCTAATCAAGACAGCCAACAATATGTTAGGTGAATCCGAGGAAAGCCCTGACATTCGTGTTTCCATATGTATTGCACAAAAGATAATGGTTTCCATGGACATTTCCCTATAATCAACAAAGAAGATATAAGAATAGAACATAATATTTAAATAAAATAATAATAATAATAATAATAATAATAATAATAATAATAATAATAATAATAATAATAATAATAATAATAATATTTTAATTTGTATACCGCCCTTCTCCCGAAGGACTCAGGGCGGTGCACAGCCAGAATAAAAAACAAAGAAAACAGGACATATAATATTAAGAACAACCCCTTAAAAAACTTATTCGATTGGCCAAAAATTTTAAAATACAGTAACACCCTATAAAAATTTATAAAATTTAAAACCCATAAAAGCAAATTAAAATTTTTTAAATCAAGCCAGTCCAGCTAGATGGAATAAATAGGTTTTAAGTTCGTGGCGAAAGGTCCGAAGGTCGGATAGTTGACGAAGTCCAGGGGGAAGTTCGTTCCACAGGGTAAGAGCCCCCACAGAGAAGGCCCTCCCCTAGAATAGAATAGAATAGAATAGAATAGAATAGAATAGAATAGAATAGAATAGAATAGAATAGAATAGAATGGAATGGAATGGAATGGAATGGAATGGAATGGGATGGGATGGGATGGGATGGGATGGGATGGGATGGGATGGGATGGGATGGGATGGGATGGGATAGAATAGAATAGAATAGAATAGAATAGAATAGAATAGAATAGAATAGAATAGAATAGAATAGAATAGAATAGAATAGAATAGAATAATGGAGTGAAGAATAGATGGGATGGGATGGAATGGGATGGGATGGGATGGGATAGAATAGAATAGAATAGAATAGAATAGAATAGAATAGAATAGAATAGAATAGAATAGAATAGAATAGAATAGAATGGAATGGAATGGAATGGAATAGAATAGAATAGAATAGAATAGAATAGAATAATGGAATGAAGAATAGATGGGATGGGATGGGATGGGATGGGATGGGATGGGATGGGATGGGATAGAATAGAATAGAATAGAATAGAATAGAATAGAATAGAATAGAATAGAATAGAATAGAATAGAATAGAATAGAATGGAATGGAATGGAATGGAATAGAATAGAATAGAATAGAATAGAATGAATAGAATAGATAGAATAGAATAGAATAGAATGGGATGGGATAGAATAGAATAGAACAGAGAGAGAGAGAAGAGAAGAGAACAGAAGAGAAGAGAACAGAAGAGAACAGAACAGAAGAATGAAGGAGTAGAGTAGAGTAGAATAGAGTAGAGTAGAATAGAATGGGATGGGATGGGATGGGATGGGATGGAAGAGAAGAGAAGAGAAGAGAAGAGAAGAGAAGAGAAGAGAAGAGAAGAGAAGAGAAGAGAAGAGAAGAGAAGAGAAGAGAAGAGAAGAGTTGGAAGGGACCTTGGAGGTCTTCTAGTCCAACCCCCTGCTTAGGCAGGAAACCCTAAACCACTTCAGACAAGCGGTTATCCAACATCTTCTTTATTGGCCAAGTATGATTGGACACACAAGGAATCTGTCTTGGTGCATACGCTCTCAGTGTACATAAAAAAAAAGATACATGCAGAGAATAATTAAAAATAAAGAAACCATTAGAGAGCATTTCACGAGGCAGCCTTTGGCGGCACCGTATTGGATCACATCCTTATATATACCTTAGATATATATATGCCACCAGATTTGAAATTTTGGGATTAGACAATTTAGAACTATGCCACCTTCAGTCTGTTCTTAGAGTAGTACATAAAATTATCTGCTACAACATCCTACCTGTCAATGGATGCACAGGACTCAGGATGTCACAATATTAGAGCTCAGGATGTTACCACACAGCCCATTACCCAGGTCGTTACAACACAGAAGACTAATGGGCACACAACTAGGACCACACCCACACAGGATGCTACGAAACAGCCGACTTATCTGCAAACATCAACTCCACCAACTAACCAAGATGTAACAACACAGCCGACCAATCCGCTTATAGCAACAAAGCCTGCACTCCACACCTCCCCACCAGTATTTGTAGAGATGGCAGCTCCGACCACGCTTTGCTCGCACAAGCATGAAGCCACAAGCACCAGCCTGAAGATGACGAGTGAGACCTCGTTGAAATGTCGCCAAGATACTCTCAACCTTACGTAGGAAAAGACCCAAATACACAAAGACCTATATACCTATACCCGTGAAAATCTACAAAAAACATTTATATTGTGGTGATCACAACTGGATGCAGTATCCCAGATGTAGTCTTACTAAGGTTTTATAAAGTGGTGCTAATACTAATACAGTTTATTTTTCCCTCTGTTGATAGGGTTGTTTTTTTTCCTCCATTTTTTCCTCAGTGCCACTTGCACATAGCAAGCTCATCTAATGAAGCCACGTTTTCCTGCAGGGCAATGATTAATGATCCTGTAGAAACTCTTTTGTCTACCTCCTTGTGACCTTTGCAAAAGCCTGTCAGCACCATCAAACAAAACAGAAGATTCCTATTTTCAATACAATACGATGTAATTTTGGGAAGACGTTTCGCCATGCCACCCGAGAAGGCTATGGAAACAAATGAACTACCACGATGGGATGGGCTGAGGTGGGGAGAAATATTCCAAGCACGACTTTATAATGATTCATTTCTTGCTGGTTGAAAATTCAATAGACGTAGAGAAGGGTCTTTTCTATTATTTGTACTCATTTCTCTCTCTCTCTCTCTCTCTCTCTCTCTCTCTCTCTCTCTCTCTCTCTCTCTCTCTCTTTTTGTTCCCCAGTTGCAGGGAAGATTGATTCCACTAAGAATAAATTCCACAATTTATTCGAAGAGTTGCAATATTTCGGATCACATATCCTAACATAACTGGACTCACAGACTAAAGACCTTGGAAATATCTTATGGACCTGCACGATAAGCTTCAGCTCTTGAAATGGACTGTGTGGATGACCTTGGGGAATGAGAAGAGATGCTGCGTAATGCGGCCCACCATCTGCCAGCAGAGCTGGCAGCAGATTCGGACAATGAGCCTCTGTGGCTCAGACTGGTAAGACAGTCTGTTATTAACAGCAGCTGCTTGCAATTACTGCAGGCTCAAGCCCCACCAGGCCCAAGGTTGACTCAGCCTTCCATCCTTTATAAGGTAGGTAAAATGAGGACCCAGATTGTTGGGGGCAATAAGCTGAATTTGTATATAATATACAAATGGATGAAGACTATTGCTTGACATAGTGTAAGCCTCCCTGAGTCTTCGGAGAAGGGTGGGATATAAATGCAAATAAAAAAAAAAATGAGGAGGATTTTTGGGGAAGAACTTGGGTCAGTTCTGGAGCTTGGGGAAGGCTCTGATGGATGCTCAGTGTCAGAAACAGAGACAGAGTCAGGGCCGTCCGGCATTTCCCAGCCAGAGAGGCAGTTACCTTTGGAGTCAGAATTGAGTGAGGAGGAGGAAGAAGAACGGCTGGGGGCCTGTTCCAGATGCGCGTATGAGCAGAGCAGTTAGAAGAGGTGAGCAACGGAGTCGGCTCGGGAAGCAAAACAAACATGGATGCTGAATGGGCCCTCCCTGGCTGGGGAATAAATAGGAGGAAAGGGAAGTGGTTTGGTTGTAGCAGACAACCGTTTGTATTTCTGGAAAGTTTGCTCCTGGTGTGTTTCGTGCGACCAAGACTGCCTTGCCAGAACTGAGGTTTGACTATTTCTCTGAATTAATTTGCAGCCTTCCAGCTGGGAGCTCACGGCCTTGCATTTATCACAATGAGCTGATAAGGACTATTGCTTCAGTTAATTCCTCTCAGGACTCTTGCCTGGACTTTCTGTTGGTGAATGCAGTTAATTCCCAAGGTGTAAATAAAGAGGGGGTTTACTTGCGGGGAATCTGTTTCTTGCTTCTGCAAAGCCCGGGTCAGAACACTACCTCAATCAATCAGAAAAGAGAGAGAAGAGCCCACAGTGACTTAAGGTGTTAGAGAAAGAAACTTAGGAAGGATTGATTGAGTGGTTAAAAATATTGGCAGGACGTTTGTTCTGTTAGACTTGCAATACTGTTACTGTAGCCTTAAAACAAACTAGATTTAATTCATCCAGTTGTGCTTCCTGTCTGGTTACCTGGGAGGGCGAGCAGATCTTGGCCCTTTAAACACATTTTTGCTTTAGGTTTAGGTAACCAGTGGGGCCGGGATAGCTCAGGCAGTAGAGAAGCCTGTTATTAGAACACAGAGCCTGCAATTACTGCAGGTTCGAGCCCGGCCCAAGGTTGACTCAGCCTTCCACCCTTTATAAGGTAGGTAAAATGAGGACCCAGATTGTTGGGGGGGCAATAAGTTGACTTTGTAAAAAAATATACAAATAGAATGAGACTATTGCCTTATACATTGTAAGCCGCCCTGAGTCTTCGGAGAAGGGCGGGGTATAAATGTAAACAACAACAAAAAAAAACTTGCCTTCAGAAGTTGTGGCTTGGTGGGTGTGGCTTGGTGGGTATGGCATGGCTTGGTGGGTGTGGCTTGGTGAGCATAGCAGGGGAAGGATACTATAAAATCTCCATTCCCACCCCACTCCAGGGGGAGGGATACTGCAAAATCCCTATTTCCTCCCCATCACCTGGGACTCGGGAGGCAGAGAATAGATGGGGGCGGAGCCTGTCAGAATTTTTACTACCGATTCTCCGAATTACTCAAAATTTCCACTACCAGTTCTCCAGAACTGGTCAGAATTGCTGAAACTCACCTCTGCCCATAATCCCTTGTCTGGGCAACTGAATGGAGCTGAGTGTTTACTGTCCGGATGCCTTTCCTGTCACCAATGCAGAGTTATATTCAGCAGATATATTTTCATTATGCCCAGAGAAAGAGAAATATCGGCCTCTACCTAGGATCGAATTCACAGCCTCCAGATTGTGAGGGGAGAGCTCCACCTCTAGGCCACTCCTATAATTCTTCTTCCATGTTCATAATATATGATATTAGGTCATCAGCATTTGCTTGGATGAATAGAATAGAATTTTTTTTTTATTGGCCAAGTGTGATTGGACACACACGGAATTTGTCCTGGTGCATATGCTCTCAGTGTACATAAAAGAAAAAATACGTTCATCAAGGTACAACATTTACAACACAATTGATGGTCAGTATATCAATATCAATCATAAGGATTAACAGCAACAAGTTACAGTCATACACTCATGAGTGGAAAGAGATTGGTGATGGGAACTATGAGAAGATTAATAGTAGTGTAGATTCAGTAAATAGTTTGACAGTGTTGATGGAATTATTTGTTTAGCAGAGTGATGGCCTTCAGGAAAAAACTGTTCTTGTGTCTAGTTAGTGCAGTGCTCTATAGCGTCGTTTTGAGGGTAGGAGTTGAAACAGTTTATATCCAGGATGCAAGGGGTCTGTAAATATTTTCACGGCCCTCTTCTTGATTCGTGCAGTATACAGATCCTCAATGGAAGGCAGGTTGGTAGCAATTATTTTTTCTGCAGTTCTAATTATCCTCTGAAGTCTGTGTTTCTCTTGTTGGGTTGCAGAACCGAACCAGACAGTTATAGAGGTGCAAATGACAGACTCAGTAATTCCTCTGTATCTCTAGAACCATTATTGGATAAAATACGAGAAGTAAAGGAGATAGAGGGAATTAGAGTTAGACAGTATGAATATAAGTTAAGAGCTTTTGCAGATGATTTGGTGATTACTTTAACAAACCCTATAAATTCTAGTAAATCTTTGTTGGAAATAATTGATCAATATGGGAATGTCTCAGGGTTTAAGGTAAATCAGAAAAAGACAAAAGTGATAACAAAAAATATGGCCAGACAACAGAAAGAAAAACTAGAGGAAGTAACAGGATTTGAAATTGTAAAGAAGGTTGAGTACTTAGGGGTTTATATTACGTCGTCAAATGTGAAATTGTATAAGAATAACTATGAGGTTTTATGGCAAAAAGTTCAGAAGGAGTTGATTGCTTGGAAAAAATTGCAATTATCATTGCTGGGGAGAATTGCTGCTATTAAAATGAATGTTTTACCTAGATTTTTATTCCTCTTTCAGATGATACCAATAATTAAGAAAGATAAGAATCTTGAGGAATGGCAGAAGGGAATTAACAAATTTATATGGGAAGGTAAAAAAGCTAGGGTTAAAATGAAAATAATTCAAGATTCTCGGGAAAGGGGAGGTTTAAAAATGCCTAATTTTAAATTATATTATGAAGCAGCTGCTCTCTGCAATAAGTGATTGGTTTAATTTAACAGAGGACAGAATTTTGAATATAGAAGGTTATGATTTGCTATATGGATGGCATGCATATTTAATTTATGACAAAAAAGTGGATAAGGCCTTTAAAAATCATGTGCTAAGAAATGCCCTTCATGTGTTTGGAAAAATACTCTTATAAACTAAATTATAAGGTTCCTATATGGGCAAGTCCTAGACATACAGTAGAAAATATAAACATAGAACAGAATCAGGAAATGATTACATATAAAGATCTTTTGTATACTGAAAGAGGTAATTTGCAGTTAAAATCTCTGCAAGTATTAAGAGAGGAAGGGAAAAATTATACTTGGTTTCAATATGAGCAACTACGTGCTAGATGGAAGGAGATCAGAAAATTGGTATAGAGCAGAGCAAGAGAAATTTGGTAAAGCAAATTAGAAATCAGTCTCAGGAGCATATAAAGAGATTGTATAATGTGTTACTTGAAATAGATTCTGAAAGGGACTTGGTAAAGGACTGTATGATAAAGTGGGCACAAAATTTTCAGGAGCCAATATTATTGGAAACGTGGGGAAAAATTTGGGTTAGAAATGTTAAATTCACACAGGCACAGAATCTGAGGAAAATTTTATAAAATGTTTTATAGATGGCATCTAGATCCTAAAAAATTATCGTGTATGTATCCAGAAATGCAAGCAAAATGTTGGAGATGTAATTGTGATGACGCTACATATTTTCACATTTGGTGGACTTGTAAGGACATAAAGGCCTTTTGGATAAAAATTTGGTGGATTTTACAAAATGTTCTGAAAAAGAAGATAAAGTTCCTGCCGCAATTTTTCTTGTTGGGAATTATTACGGATTGTACAGTAATTGAGACTAAATTGATTTTAAATCTAATAACTGCAGCAAGATTACTAATAGGACAATATTGGAAGAAAAAAGAAGTACCAACAATAGAAGAATGGATATTGAAAGTTGCCAATTTGGCTGAGATGGCGAAGATATCAGCCTTTTTGAAAGACAATACGCAAGAAAGATACTTAAAGGAATGGAAAAAATGGATTGACTATATTCAACGTAGATATCAGACTAAGAGTTATCAGACTGTTTTGAATGATTATGATGTATTATTTTGATTGCTTTTGGGGAAGTTAGGAATTGATGATTGTAGGGGTATAATTAAGTTGGGACGAAAATTTTTAGCATATGTTTGTTTTATTTTAACTATACCTTGTGCTCGTTCTGGGAAGTCGGGGGGGGAGGGGGGTTGCGAAGGGAGGGGGGAGGGGGGGGAAAGGGGGGGGGAAATTTTGTAAAACTTTTTGAATAAAAAAAAAAAAAAAGTAATTCCTCTGTAGAACTGAATCAGCAGCTCCTTGGGCAGTTTGAGCTTACTGAGTTGGCCCAGAAAGAACATTCTTTGTTGTCCTTTTTTAATGATGTTTTTGATGTTGACTGTCCATTTTAGATCTTGCGATATGGTAGAACCTAGAAATTTAAAGGTTTCTACTGTTGATACTGTGTTGTCTAGTATTGTGAGAGGTGGAAGTATGGAAGGGTTTCTCCTAAAGTCTACCACCATTTCTACGGTTTTGAGTGTGTTCAGTTCCAGATTGTTTTGGTTGCACCACAAGGCTAGTCGTTCTACCTCTCGTCTATATGCGGATTCGTCATTGTCTCAAATGAGACCAATCACTGTTGTGTCATCTGCGAACTTCAGTAGCTTAACAGATGGATCGTTGGAGATGCAGTCATTGGTATACAGAGAGAAGAGAAGTGGGGAGAGCACACAGCCTTGGGGGGGCCCTGTGCTAATTGTACAGGTATTTGATGTGATCTTGCTTAGCTTCACCTGCTGCTTCCTGTTTGTTAGGAAGCTTGTGATCCACTTACAAGTCTGTTCCGGTACCTGTAGCTGGTTTAGCTTAGTTAGAAGAATATCTGGAATGATGATATTGAATGCTGAACTAAAGTCTACAAAAAGGACCCTTGCATAGGTCTTTGGAGACTCAAGATGTTGTAGGATGTAGTGCAGAGCCATATTAACAGCATCATCTGTTGATCTATTTGCTCGGTATGCAAATTGCAAGGGGTCTAACAGCGGATCCATGATGGTTTTCAAGTAGGAAAGCACTAGCCTTTCAAAGGTTTTCATGACTACAGATGTTAAAGCAACTGGTCTGTAGTCATTCAGTTCCTTGATGGTGGGCTTCTTCGGCACTGGGATGATGGTAGAGCATTTGAAGCAAGAAGGAACATAGCACATCTCTAGTGATTTATTGAAAATATGGGTAAAGATGGGGGCCAATTGGTCAGCACAGACTTTTAAGCAAGAAGGAGTTATCTTGTCTGGGCCTGGAGCTTTTCCTGGCTTTTGTCTGTGAAATAGGTCTTGTACTTCCTTTTCTGTGATCACTAGGGGTTGTGAACCCAATGAACAATGAACATGGTTGTGAACATGGTTGTGATTGTGAACCCAATGAACAATGAACATAGTTGTGAACATGGTTGTGAACATGGGTGAACTAATGTTGCACTGACAGTGAGAACAATTACCTCTGGAAGTTGTGGGTGCTCCATCAGTGGAGATTTTCAAGAATTGACTGGACAACAATTTGTCCAGGATGGTATAAGATGTCCTGTCTTGGGCAGGGAGTTGGATTAGAAGACCTCCAAGGTTCTTTCCAGCTGTATGATTCTATAAAGATGGCCAATTTTCTTTTTCAAATAGATAGATTTATCTTAATTTTGTAATTATTGACAGAATTATATCCCAACAACAAAGAATGATTAGGGGACTGGAGGCTAAAACATATAAAGAACAGTTGCTGGAACTAGTTATGTCTAGTTTGATGAAAAGAAGGACTAGGGGAGACATGATCGCATTGTTCCAAGATCTCAGGGGCTGCCACAAAGAAGGGGGAGTCAAGCTATTCTCCAAAGCACCTGAGGGTAGGACAAGAAGCAATGGGTGGAAATTAATCAAGGAAAGAAGCAATTTAGAACTAAGGAGAAATTTCCTGACAGTTAGAACAATCAGTAAGTGGAACAACTTGCCTGCAGAAGTTGTGAATGCTCCAACACTGGAAGTTTTTAAGAAGAAATTGGATAACCATTTGTCTGAAGTGGTATTGGGCTTCCCACCTAAGCAAGGGGTTGGACTAGAAGACCTTCAAGGTCCCTTCCAACTCTGTTATTCTATTCCATTCCATCTGCAAAATATTTCATACCAATTTTCCCTTCAATTAAAACTTGAATTTTATTGATTTTTCACATGCTCCTTTCCAATGTGATTGTTTCTTTAAAATTTTACCCAGAAATTAGAGAGGTTCTGTTTGTGGACGACGTTGCTAATCCGATAATTGTCCTGGCTGCGGCTCTTCTTTCTATTTGCCACATACAATGACAGACTCTGAGAGGGATATGTTTGGGAGAAGGAGGGGAAGATTTCTGAGGCTATTTACTACCAGTAGTAAAATCATAAAAGGTACAAATATGAAAAAAAATTAGACGTAATTCAACTTCAATGTGTAAATGAAACTCTTTAAACCCTTTTTAAGGGTTTAAAACAAATATGATACTATGTTTCCCCAAAAATAAGACCCTCTCTTATATGTTTTTGAACCCCAAAATAAGTGCTTGGCCTTATTTTTTGGAAGGTCTTATTATTTTGGGGCACATGGAGCAAGATGGGGCTCCTCTTGCAGTCTTACCTGATTTCCATCTCTGTCTCCCTAACCCTAACCAGCTGCGCATGCGGTTAAATATTTTCGGAGAGGGTTTATTTTCAGGGAAGGCTTATTTTCGGGGGGCTTATTTTAGCTCATGCACTCAAAAACAGGTCCTTGAGTGGCCCAGACTGCTAAGACAGTCTGTTATTAACAGCAATTACTGCAGGTTCAAGCCCCACCAGGCCCAAGTTTGACTCAGCCTTCCATCCTTTATAAGGTAGGTAAAATGAGGACCCAGATTGTTGGGGGCAATAAGTTGACTTTGTATATAATATACAAATGGATGAAGACTATTGCTTGACACTGTTTAAGCCACCCTGAGTCTTCAGAGAAGGGCGGGATATAAATGCAAATAATAAAAAAAAAAGGCTGATTGGGCTTGTTATCAGAGGATGTCTTATTTTCGGGGAAACAGGGTAAGTCTATCTCAGCATCCTTACAGCAGCAGCAAGAACAACTGCAGACTTTAACATTCAAATTAAAACCACATAAAATTCCTAAGAATAACCTCCCAGATGTTCTTTTTCAACTCATTATTCTTGGTCTTAAGGGATGACTTAATAATATTCTAATTGAATAAAGAGGCAGATCATTTGCTTTGCTTAACAGCACATGAACAGCAGGACTATAATTACAAAGTTAGCAAAAAAAACCCAAAAAAAACCCCGATACATGGATATGTTTGGGGGGGGAGGGGGGAAGGGAAACATTTTTATGATGAGTTGGCAATCTTACATACCGAACACATTTGTATGTGCATATCGCAGTATAATTTATGAACCTGGTGAAGTTATTTTAAGGTAAAGGCATAAAAACATGATTTTGCTGTCTGTGGAATTTTAGAAGAACTTCCAAATGAAAGAACCTAGAATGAAGGAGAGGGTTTTTTTCTAACAGTGAGAACAATTAACCAGTGGAATGGCTTGCTTTCAAAAGTTGTAGATGCTCCATCACTTTTAAGAAGAGACTGGAAAGTCATTTGTCTGGAATGGTATAGGACAGTGTTGGTGAACCTATGGAAGCGGCACACGAAACCATACCGAGAGCCATGTGTGACCTTGCTGCCTCCTCTTCCACATTCCTTTGCACACACGCATGCCAGTCAGCTGGCTGTCATGCACACGGGAGTAGAGAAACTCAGAAGAGTGGCGGTCCGTCATGCATGTGCAGGCCGGCACCTGAACGTCCAGGTTTACGTTGCACGCATGCTCAATGACTAGCTGTTCATAGGCGCGCATCCATTCCAGAAACTGGAAGTTGGGGAGCCGGCTCGCGCATGTGTGAGGGACTGCTGCTCTTCTGGGTATTGGCACTCCCACAGGTTTCGAAGGCCAGCAGGGATACGCATTCCTCGCGGGATGGTTTTGCATGCCATTTCCGCCACGCGGGCTGGCACACGGTGACGTAAAAGGTTAGCCATAAGTGGTATAGGATCTCCTGCTTGAGCAGGGGTTTGACTAGAAGACCTCGAAGGTCTCTCTGATTCTGCCACTCTTTCCTTTTCCATCAAGGCATTTCTTAAGATACTCTGGGTTTTAAAAAGCAATGCTACAGGCATAAATGCTTCTATTCCTGTAAAACATTGAAGATGCTGGAAGAACCAAGAAATCTAGTTAAGTTTCTATTCCACATACCCAAAAGGGAAATGAGACATATTGTTGTGGCTCCAGCCCCCGGGCCTGTCCTCATGGAGCAGGATGACTCTGAGAGTGAGGGGAAGGAGTTGACAAGGCCTCCCTCTCCAGGATCCTCTCTCTGCCCCAAGTTCCAGCTGAAGCCAGGAAGAGGAGGAACTGACAAGGCCTCCCTCTCCCAGACTCTGCTTCTCCTCCCTGGTAACGCCCCAAGCTCCAGCAGCTGAGAATCAATCCTGGATCGACCCGAGGCAGCGACGAAGAGATAAGCGTGCGCAGCAAAGGAAGAGGTGTGCCAGGTTCAGAGAGTGTTGAGTCATGGAGTCACACCCCACAGGGGATAAAAGCGGGTGGAGCTGACATTGGGCTTCGTGACGGACAAAAAACTACCCAGCGTGTGTTGTAGCTCGGTCGCTCGGGAGTTAAAGGCCTTTCTTTCCTGTAAGTTTGGCAACAGGACTTGGAGACGAGTGCTTTTATCTCTGTCCGAGATAAAGATTTCAGAACTTGACAGGCCTCTGCACAGGCGCTGCCAAGTCTTGTGCTTCCTACAGAAGAATCAGGTCTGTGTCAATAAAAGGACTGTGAAACTCGCATTTCTCTGTGAAGTGGGAGGGGGGACAGAACACATATTCATATCATCTTCTTACTTTGCTGACCATGGATGGTTGTTAAATCAGGGGTGAAATGCCACTGGTTCAGGGGAACCGGTAGTAAAAAATGCAACCAGTTCGGGAGAAATGGTATTTACGATAAGCTGAGTGATGATCAGCTGTGACACACGATTTATATTAGCTAGAATCATCGAATTTCCTGCTTTCTAGCTAATCTAAACAGCGTGGCACAATGATTTCCCCCTCCCCTCACTGTTCTACTTACATTTGCAGACTCGGAAGGCTTCAAAATATTCCTTTTTTAGTGCTGCATGGGCGCGCCTCTGGCGTGCATGCACATGAATCGCACATGCACATGAATTGCGCATGCGTGCACAAACCGCACGCTCAGTAGCAGACTCACAGAACCGGTAGCCGAGTTCAGAGGATTTCACCCCTGTTTTAAATACGTTTGATTTGCTATTAGAAGTGTATTATAAATTTGTTTCTACCTACAATGAAGAAAGAGCTGCTAAGAATACATTTCTGACATGACTCTCTGAAGTCAATATATGATTGATTTCGCGCTGCAGTCCTAATTTTGCCATTTCTTCTTCAAGAGATTGCTTGACTGCGTTCTATCTGTACAGATGAGAATTTGTGTACATTTTTCAAATGATTTTTTCTTCCACTGGGGATCCAACTGGTAGCTTGTGTTGCGCTATTATATTTCAGAGACAAATGTTTTCTGTAAGTTTGGTCTTGTTAAACATGCCGTGCTGGTTTTTATTTGTTTATTGGCTGTTTTTGTTTTTTTCGTTTGTTTGTTTTTGCATCTGTTCACTTCCAGTTCGGTTTACTTACTAAGAAAGTGGTGGTCCACCAGCAGCCTGAGGACCTGGCAGTGAAGTCGGACAGTGAGAAGGCTAGGGAGGGGAATGGGCCAGTCCTGGAGTCAGGGGAAGGCCTAGACGAGGGCTCTGCATTGGAGGCAGAGATGGAGCCAGGGCCGTCTGGGAGTGATGCACAGACTCCAGAGCCTCCAGAGATGAACAGCAGAGAGGCATAAGAACTGGAGGAGCCTGTTCCTAGTGCATGCATGCGAAGAGCTGCCAGAAGGCAAGAGCAGCTGAAGCAAAAAGGGCAACTTGGGAGTAAGGCCAGAAGATGATTGGCCACTCCCATAAGGCTTAAAAGAACAGCAATGAGCCATTGGGTTCTTTGTGGAAAAGCAACATTGATTCCATTGCTTCTTGTCAGCGTCTCTTGAACTTTGTGGGGGTTTTGCCAAGAAAAGCCTTTCCAAAGACAACAAAGGTTGGTGATAAGGTCGAAGGACTGTTTATGAAGAATTTGTTTTGGATTAAGCTGATTGTGAGAAATGGAATTATTAATGGATTAATTCTCAACTGTTTTAATAAAATAAGTTTGTTCAGGATTAATTGTGTTTGGTAATCACTACTTGGGCCTCGGTCACAATAGCAGGTTCCAAGGACTGCCTACTACCAATTATTTTTCTGAATTTTGAAAGGTTGCTGAATGCTCCCATAGAGAATAGCACTAGCTTATGGGAGGATCAGTTTTGGCAAGAGAGAGACAGATGACAACATTTGATCAGAATCTACTGTGTGGGAGGAATCTATGCTGCTCCCCCATTATTCTTCTCATTCTCACTTTTTAGCTCAAGCAACACAAGGCGGGTCTGACTTTTCGTTCATTTTTGAAACTGCATAGTTTGGGTTGTGAGTCCTGCAAAGAGGCTATGATCAGAGGTGGGTTTCAATTACCTCCCTACCGGTTCGCAAATGTGAGTGTGCGTGGCTTGTCTCGGGAATAATAACAGTAAAATAGTTGGCAGGGTCCTTGGAGGTCATCTAGTCCAACCCACTGCTCATGAAGGAGACCTTTACTAGGGATTCAAACTGCCAAACTCCTGGCCTTTCTGATCAACAAGCTCAGTGTCTTAGCCACTGAGCCACCTACTCGGGCTCTGAATTGCAAATTCGAATCGGGATTTTCTGCAAAAATTACTCCAAAGTGTTGGATGGAGACAAACATGTTGGTGGTTTTGTTTTTTGTTTTAAATAAAGTTTTATTACACACATATTAAAACATTGGAGATGGTGTAACCGTCCATGCATTCTCTTAGCCATACATACTAAAATGAAAGATCAGTATCATATATACCAGTGATGGTTAAGCTTTTTGCCATTGGGTGCCAAAAGTGGGGGGGGGGAGTGCGGGTGTGTGTGTGTCACGTGTGCTCATGCCCTGCCCACACACAACCCCCCTGCATTCCCCCCCTTTTGGCACACGAGGGCATGGTGGGCCCAGTAGGCCCGTTTTTCTCCCTTTCCAGGCTCTAGAGACCTTCTAGGAGCCTGGGGAGGTCGAAAACGGCCTTCCCCACTCCCCCAGAGGCCCTCCAGAGGCCAGAAATGGCCATTTTCCTGACTTCCAGTGGGTCTGAAAATCAGCTGGCCAGCCCGCACATGCACGCTGGAGTTCAGCTAGGGCAACGCTTGCATGCCCACAGATATGGCTCTGTGTGTCACCTGTGGCACAGGTGTCATAGGTTCGCCATCATGTCTATATATACCTTATTAAGGTAAAGGTAAAGGTTCTCCTCACACATATGTGCTAGTCGTTGCCGACTTTAGGGGGCAGTGCTCATCTCCGTTTCAAAGCTGAAGAGCCAGCGCTGTCCGAAGACGTCTCCGTGGTCATGTGGCTGGCATGACTCAATGCCCAAGGCACGCGGAACGCTGTTACCTTCCCACCAAAGGTGGTCCCTACTTTTTCTACTTGCATTTTTACGTGCTTTCGAAACTGCTAAGTTGGCAGAAGCTGGGACAAGTAACGGGAGCTCACCCCATTACACGGCAGCACTAGGGATTCGAACCGCCGAGCTGCCGACCTTTCAATCGACAAGCTCAACATCCTAGCCCCTGAGCATCCCATATATACCTTATTACTTATATACAATTAGTCTGTTCAGTATTTACATATATAAAGACGTCCTTCTTCTATCTATATTATTTATACATTTGTTTTATCCATTCTCATTCTATTGCAGTTACATACATAACTTGAAATCTCCATTTTTTGAATTCTAGTCAGTTCTTGTTTTTTCGACCCTACTTTTCTGTTCCAACCATTGATAAAATTTATTCCATATCTCGTGGTATTCTGACTCACCTTTATTTTTCAATTCCAAGGTTAATCTATCCATTTCCGCACATGTCAAAAAAAAATTTTAATCCATCTTCTAGAGCAGGGGTCTCCAACCTTGGCCACTTGAAGCCTCGCGGACTTCAACTCCCAGAATTCCCCAGCCAACGTAGCTTAGCTGGCTTAGCCAGTTTAGCTGGCTGGGGAATTCTGGGAGTTGAAGTCCGCCAGGCTTCAAGTGGCCAAGGTTGGAGACTCCTGTTCTAGAGGAGTTTCTTTATTTTTCCAATTTTGTTGATGAATAGGTCCTTCTGATGTTCCAAAGGTGCCTTTCCATAAGGCCATTGGACTTTCTTTCTTTTTTCTCCTTGAAAACCTTTTGCTTCTCCTCCAAAAAGCTTCACCAGTTCACTTCAAAACTGAAGAAGCTTCTTGTATGAGAGTGAAATGTTTTCAAGGGAAAAAAAACAAGCAAACAAGAAAGTCCAGTTGCCTTTTGCAAAAGCATCTTTAGCACAGCCCTGATCTGGATCAGCGGTCTCCAACTGGTGGTCCATGGACCACCGGTGGTCTGTGAGAAAATTTTGGTGGTCCGCAGAAAAATTATTTGCATTTTGTATGTTGCACTAAATCAGGGCTCATCAAACCACGGCCCCTGGGACGGATACGTGAAATGAATGTTTGTGTTGCTGCAGAGTCCCCCACTTTGGGGGTCTTCTTGTGTAGATCGGAGGGGGACAGAAATTCCAACTTGGGGTCTGCTTCAGCCTCCTGGTGTGGGGCTTTGGGTGAAGGCTGGAGGGAAATGCCGCTGGTGGTGAAGAGCCGGAGGGCCTTGTTCCAGTGGGACTGTATCATGGCCTGGAACTGGCTGACCATCTCAGCCCGCTGAGCCTCCAGGCACCAGTACCTGGCCTTGCACTCCCACAGGTCTTCCCTCTGCTTGGATAGCCTATGCTCCTAGTCGTCAGTGAGGTGCTTTTGCTGAGCCTCCTTCTCGGTCAGATCCAATTTGAACTGGGCTGTTTTGCCAACTCTTTCTCATTGCTTAGCTCCAACACCTGCTTCCTTTTGGGGCCCTAATGGAGCCTGGGCAGGCAGGCAAGGAGGGGCTGGGAGGGGACGGGCAAGTAGAGACCAGCGAGGCGCCCCTTGATGTGAGAGACATTGAGTTGGCCACGCCCATCCAGTCGAATGACCACCTAGCCACGCCTACCCAGCCAGTTATTAGGCAGATCATATTAGTGGTCCAAGGGATTTAAAATTATGAATTTAGTGGTCCCTGAGGTCTGGAAGGTTGGGGACCCCTGATCTGGATGACTGAGAATCTCCACAAACATACTTTTAATGTGTTATTTCGCCAGGAGCAATTCCACACCACCTCATTTCCCTGGCAAAAGTATGGACGACTAGCAGTGGTGGGATTCAAAAAATGTAACAACCGGTTCTCTGTCCTAATGACCTGGTGGCTGGGTGTGGCCATGGTGGGTGTGTCCAGGGAGTGTGACAGGCAGGAGTTGGCCTCCTGCACCCCACTGGGAGCAAAAACGGGCCCTGGGGGAACCGTGCTGCACATCCTGTCACCCCATTTTGGATCTAGTAGGCCTTCCTGCAGCCTCCTGGGAGCAAAAACAGGCTGGAGGGGGGACGTGCCACACACCCTCATGCCCCATTTTGGGCCTAGTAGGCCTGCCTGCACTTATCTGGGAGCCAATGTTTCTGGAACGTTGACAAATGGGTCATGTGGGGGCTCCTGGAAGGGGTGGGGAGGGGAGGGCCATCCAGCAATTTAACAACCGGTTCACATGAACCGGCTGAATCCCACTAGCCATTTTCTAGGGGACACATTCACATAGCACGATTGGGCCTGTAATTGTGGTGTTCTAATTCTTGTAATTTGCTTTTTAGTACGCTGTCTAGATTTGCCATAGCCTTCCTCCTCAGGAGCGAGCGTCTTTTAATTTCTTGGCTGCAGTCCCGATCTTGTGGTGATCTTGGAGCCCAGGAAAATAAAATCTGTCACTGCCTCCATTTCTTCCCCATCTATTTGCCAGGAATTGAGAGGGCCAGGAACCATGATCTTAGTTTTTTTAATGTTGAGTTTCAAGCCAACTTTTGCACTCTCCTCCTTCACCCACATCAAGAGGCTCTTTAGTTCCTCTTCGCTTTCTGCCATTAGACTGGTATCATCTGCATATCTGAGGTTGTTGATATTTCTCCCGGCAATTTTAATTCCAACTTTTGATTCATCCAGCCCCACCTTTCTCATGATGTGCTCTGCATATAAGTCTGCATAAAACTGCATAAAAGCAGAGACATCACACTGCCAACAAAAGTGCGTATAGTCAAGGCTATGGTGTCAATTTTGGAACACAATTTTCTTTTTGCTTCTTAATTGCCACATATTTTAGCTCAGGAAGTTGGGAGGGGGTTGTTGTTGGAGCAGTAGAAAGTTAGTCATAACAACATTCCGTATTCAAGGACATCCTGCATCTGACGGAGACTGCTTGAAGATCGTATGCAATTGAGTGTGAAGAGTTGATTGGACAATGTGATGAACTTGTGGGTGTGGGGCAGGGCTGCGAACTGTCAATTGGGTGTGGAAAACCCGGAAACTTTCAGTTTCCAGGTTTTCCAGCTGTGCCAACATGACGTCGCTAATAAATTGGAACTTTGAGGAACCTCAAGCCTCAGAGCTTTATTTCGTTGGGGGTGTTCCTTGGAACCCTGACATATAGAATAGAATAGAATTTTATTGGCCAAGTGTGATTGGACACACAAGGAATTTGTTTTGGTGCATATGCTCTCAGTGTACATAAAGGAAAAGAAAAAGAAAAAAAATACCTTCATCAAAGGTACAACATTTACAAATGGTCTTAGGTTGCAATTTAACCCTTAATGATAGCAACAAAAAGTTACAGTCATACAGTCATAAGTGGAAAGAGATTGGTGATGAAAACGATGAGAAGATTAATAGTAGTGTAGATTTAGTAAATAGTTTGACATTGTTTTTGTTTTTTATGGTTTTCCCAGTTGCAATGGATGGCGGTGAAAGTTGGACCATAAGAAAGGCTGAGTTCCAAAGAACTGAGGCCTTTGAACTCTGGTGCTGGAGAAGACTCCTGCGAGTCCCTTGGATTGCAAGGCGATCCAACCGGTCAGCCCTAGAGAAAGATCAACCCTGACTGCTCTTTAGAAGGCCAGATCCTGAAGAGGAAACTCAAATACTTTGGCCACCCAATGAGAAGGAAGGACTCCCTGGAGAAGAGCCTAATGCTGGGAAAGATTGAGGGCAAAAGAAGAACGGGACGGCAGAGAATGAGGTGGCTGGGTGGAGTCACTGAAGCAGTCAGCGTGAGCTTAAATGGACTCCAGAGGATAGTAGAGGACAGGAAGGCCTGGAGGAACGTTGTTCATGGGATCATGATGGGTCAGACATGACTTCGCAACTAACAACAACAACAATACTTGTAATGAATTGTATGCTTTCAGCATGAGACTGCACACTGGTTGAAAATTCCAGGAGTTGTCATTTCAACATATTTGAAGAGCAGCAGGTTGAGCAAAGTGGTCATAAAAAGAGGACCAGAAACATTATTGTCCCTCTGATGAAACCCATTATAGAACATAGGGAATATAGATTAGTTATAGTTAGCGTCTGGGTATTTTGGTACACTATTATCCAAGGACATAATTATTCTGGATCATTTCCAATGTTAATAGTAAAATAATAATAATAATGAGCTTAAATATTGTTGGGCAATGATTCCATGGTAAAAAAAAAGAAATCCACATTATGCCATAAAAGAGATACAACATACTTAACTTTTTATTACCTCATTAAAAAGATGATATTTCCTGAGACTGCATAAAATTGCAGCACAAAATTTAAACGATTCAGTGCTGGATCGGCTCCTATTAATGCAAGAGAAATTTGGACTATGTATATTTATATGTCACTCTTGAGCAAAAAAGTAAAAAAATACACCCCTTTTTTTGTCAGCGGGAAAGATTTTTCTCTACATATGTGCAAGATACACTTCAGTCAAAGGATACACAGACCGCATAATTAGTTTGACTTTTGACCTAGCGATTCATGGTGAAACGATACAGGGTTTTTTTTTGTTTTTTTTAAATGAGGGCAATGTTTCTGGAATCTTCTATTCAGTTTGGTAGCATCAAAATAAGAATATGTGAATATAGTCATTTTGTGTACCTAATGCACATTATCAGAGTTCGTATTTATGAAGATGCACAACCTCTTATAGATCTTGTCTCGTGTGGGGAGTGGGGAATCAAGGAAAACTGATCATTTTAGAGATCTTTAAGATAGATGTTTCCATGATGTTTCCATTCATTCTCCACTTTAAATCTATACAGGGCAGGCAATATATTTTCTCAAGAGGTATGTGTCTATGGAGATCATCAGTCATCCAGGTCATGGTTGTCCCAAAGGTGCTTTTTTGAAGAGGCAACTGGACTTTCTGGTTTTTTTCTTTAAAGACATTTTAGCTTCTCATCCAAGAAGCTTCTTCAGCCCAAAAGCTGAAGAAGCTTCTTGGCTGAGAAATGTCTTCAAATAAAAACAAGAAAGTCCAGTTGCCTCTTGAAAAAGTACTTTTGGGTTTCTTAAGAGGTTCTAGGGCACAGACAGAAAGGGAGAAAAAAATGTGAACAAAGAAGGACCAATAAAAGCAGGAAGACTGATATTGCACATATGGGAGCATGACATGTAGCTAAAAGTTACATATCCAGGATAGATAGATAAATGCTAGATAGATAGATATATAGATGACAGACAGACAGACAGACAGACAGACAGATAGATAGATATAGATGATGATAGATGACAGACAGACCAACGGAGAGACAGATACATAGATGATAGATAGATAGATGATGATAGAAAAATGATAGATAGATGACAGATAGATAGATGATAGATAGATAGATGATAGATTAGATAGATAGATAGATAGATAGATAGATAGATAGATAGATAGAGATAAATAGAGATAGATGATGATGATAGATGACAGATAGTAGATGATAGATAGATAGATAGATAGATAGATAGATAGATAGATAGATAGATAGATAGACAGAGAGATGATAGATGATGATAAATAGAATAGATAGATAGATATAGATAGATAACATAAGATAGATTATAGATATATAGATGATAGATAGATGATAGATAGATAGATAGATAGATAGATAGATAGATAGATAGATAGATAGATAGATAGATAGAGGGAGAGAGATGATAGATAGATGATGATAAATAGAATAGATAGATAGATAGATAGATAGATAGATAGATAGATAGATAGATAGATAGATAGATAGATGATGATAGATGACAGACCAACTGAGACACAGATGATAGATAGATAGATAGATAGATAGATAGATAGATAGATAGATAGATAGATAGATAGATCGATCGATCGATCGATCGATCGATCGATCGATAGATAGATAGATAGATAGATAGATAGATAGATAGATAGATAGATAGATAGATAAGAGAGAGATGAATAATGTGTAGTTCATACAAATTGCTCAGTGTTGCAATCTGGCTAGCTATTCTCTCTCTCTATTTCAACATATAGTATATCATTACACTCTATTTATATATGCATAAAAGTGTTGTTTTTTTTTAAAAAATCACTATGCATTATTTCATTAGTTCAGTCAGTTCAGTTTATTCCGTGAAAGGAGACTCAAGCAAGAATCATTCCGATTCTTTAAATGTCAGCTTGACTGACCTAAATGCTACCATTTAAGCTTGATTGATGATCGTTGTATTTGAATAATTAGTTCCCATGCAAATGAAAACAGTGTATTCTCACTGAAACCTTTTGTTGCTGTCCATGTGTGAATTTTGGATTCTACTGTGACTTAACAAGGTCTGTGATGGAAATGGATATATACTGTATATTCCTGCTTCACGGGCAAGCTTTTTTCCCAATAATGAGACCTATAACTCATCAAGAACACGCAGCGATTTCTAATAGTGGGATTTGTTTTTCTTGCAACAGTGAACTCTTTTTTTTTCATGTGAGCAACTGGTTAAAGATAATCACTGCAGAGTTTTCGATCCTCTTTGAACCTGGTTGTTTTCTTGCCTTTCATTACCAAATTAGCTAACATCATCAGCATGCCTTGGTAAGGCCACACTTGGAATATTGCATCCAGTTTTGGTCGCCACGATGTAAAAAAGATGTTGAGACTCTAGAAAGAGTGCAGAGAAGAGCAACAAAGATGATTAGGGGACTGGAGGATAAAACATATGAAGAACGGTTGCAGGAACTGGGGATGTCTAGTTTAACAAAAAGAAGGACTAGGGGAGACATGATAGCAGTGTTCCAATATCTCAGGGGCTGCCATAGAGAAGTGGGAGTTGGGCTGTTCTCCAAAGCACCTGAGGGTAGAACAAGAAGCAATGGGTGGAAACTGATCAAGGAAAGAAGCAACTTAGAACTAAGGAGAAATTTCCTGACAGTTAGAACAATAATAATAAGTGGAACGACTTGCCTTCAGAAGTTGTGAATGCTCCAACACTGGAAATTTTTAAGAAAATGTTGGATAACCATCTGACTGAGATGGTGTAGGGTTTCCTGCCTGGGCAGGGGGTTGGACTAGAAGGCCTCCAAGGTCCCTTCCAACTCTGTTGTTATGTTATGTTATGTTATAGTTCAACCCTTTGAGCTGCAAAAGTTCCTTTTCATTGGTAATCACTCATTTGTCATCAAATCGGATTGGGGTGAAATCTACTTACCTTCCCTACCGGTTCGGAAGTGCACATGCTGCCTGTGTGCGTCGACCCTCTGCACATGCGCAAACCCTTCTGCGCATGTGCAGAGGGTAAAAAACAGGTTTGACAACTGGGCAGGTGGGCAGAGTCTTGAGCTGCCATCACTACTAGTTCTCTACACCACCAGCCGTCATTGCTACCGGTTCGACCGAACCGGTCCAAACCAATAGTATTTCACTCTTGAATTGGATGGTTTGGCATTAAATTAACAATAGAAGAATAGAATAGAATAGAATTTGTTGTTGTTAGTTGCGAAGTCGTGTCCGACCCATCGTGACCCCATGGACAACATTCCTTCAGCCCTTCCTGTCCTCTACCATCCTCTGGAGTCCATTTAAGCTCACGCCGACTGCTTCAGTGACTCCATCCAGCCACCTCGTTCTCTGTCGTCCCCTTCTTCTTTTGCCCTCAATCTTTCCCAGCATTAGGCTCTTCTCCAGGGAGTCCTTCTTTCTCATTTGGTGACCAAAGTATTTGAGTTTCCTCTTCAGGATCTGGCCTTCTAAAGAGCAGTCAGGGTTGATGTCCTCTAGAACTGACTTGTTTGTTCGCCTTGCAGTCCAAGGGACTCGCAGGAGTCTTCTCCAGCACCAGAGTTCAAAGGCCTCAATTCTTTGGCGCTCAGCCTTTCTTATGGTCCAACCTTCACAGCCACAGAATAGAATAGAATAGAGTAGAATAGAATAGAATAGAATAGAATAGAGTAGAGTAGAGTAGAATAGAATAGAATAGAATAGAATAGAATAGAATAGAATAGAATAGAATAGATTTTTTTATTGGCCAAGTGTGATTGGACACACAAGGAATTTATCTTGGTGCATATGCTCTCAGTGTACATTAAAAAAAAAAAGATACTTTAATCAAATATCATAAGGTACAACACTCAGTAATAGTCATAGGGTACAAATAAACAATCAGGAAACAATCAATATTAATATAAATCATAAAGATACAGTCTTTATGATTTAGCAAAAAAGCAAAAGTTACAGTCATACAGTCATAAGTGGAAGGAGATGGGTGATGGGAACGATGAGAAGATTAATAGTGCAGATTTAGTAAATAGTTTGACAGTGTTGAGGGAATTATTTGTTTAGCAGAGTGATGGCGTTTGGGGAAGAAACTGTTCTTGTGTCTAGTTGTTCTGGTGTGCAGTGCTCTGTAGTGTCATTTTGAGGGTAGGAGTTGAAAAAGTTTATGTCCGGGATGTGAGGGGTCTATAGAAATTTTCACAGCCCTCTTTTTGATTCGTGAAATATACAGGTCCTCTAACTAACTACATTACTATTCTTTGAGACACATCAAATTCAATTATGCAGGACATTTCAATGCTACAGCTCTTCGAAAACAATGTTATTTTACTAACAACAACAAACAATTCAATTAGAGGATTGCGGGATGCTTTAAAAGCCTGTTAAGTAGGATTCTTTCTTGTCCCACATTGCAAAATTTTGGAATGAGTTTAATTTCTTTGCACTCCAGTATAACCTTTCAAAATGTAATACAGTTATCTGGTGAAGCAGAAAAAAATCTCCAAACATCCATTCATTGTTTCATTTAGTCCTTTAATTCAAAGATGACTAAAAATGACCTTTTGCCTTCATTAAAAAAAATGCCGCCTGCCCCCTTTAAATAAGCATTAGTGCAAAATTCTAACCATTGAATGTCAATTATAGCTAAATTAGGAATGAATTTATTTAGCTCACTTGGGAAATTGATCCAGTGCATCTGATCCTGCCTGATAAAATCCCGTTTATTTCGTTGAAAAGAGAAGAAAAGTTAGTGAAACAGTATATATTTTTTAATACAGTCTCACAAAGGTGGGCTAATTATATCTGATCTGTTTTGTGTGTTGTGGGCCTCTTGATGCTGTGGGTCCCTTAAGAAAGATGGAACCAAATCATTCTCATCTGTACCCTAAAATGAGGCCCACATGTTGGAAATGTAAAAAGAGGGAACATATTACCATATGTAGTGGCCCCCACCCAAACAGGACACACCCCCATCCAATCAGAAGACAAAAAAACCCCCCATCCAATCAGAGCACAGCCAAGCTTCACCCAATCAGTTCAAACCCCCACTAGCAGTTAAAAAGGAAGAAACAGCTGCAATCACACATTGCTCCCAGAAGCACGAAGCTGAAGCCTGAAGATGACGAATGAGACTTCGTTGAAACGTCGCCAAGACACTTCCAATTTTACGTGGGAGAAAACCCGAATAACCAAAGACCTACATACAAACACCCACGAAAACCTCAGAAAACATATATATATATATATATATATATATATATATATATATATATATATATATATATATATATATATATATATATATATATATATATATATATATATATGTATATGAAGAGCACAAAATACCTAGTACTACACATATTAACTGCCACCAGGATGGCCTTCGCTCAATGTTGGAAACAGCCAAGTATAGCTACAGAGAAACTTGTTATACAAAAGGTTATGAATTGTGCAGAAATGGACAAATTAATGCTGAATTTAAAAGATAAAGAGACACTGTTATTTTATAAGGTATGGGAACAGTGGTATAAATGGATAGAACGAAGACAGATTAAAAATAGTTAATTATTAAATATAAGCAAAAGATAGAACAAGAATGTAAATACACACAATTTTTTTTTTTAAATAATGCACAGAGTATTGTTATAAGAAAAACACCACAAATAGCTGTTAAGTGATATAATTTTTTATGTTTTTAATGTAATAAAAGTTCAATAAAGAGAAGAGGGGGAAAAAAAGAAAGAAAGATGGAGCCAAATCATTTTCATCTGAACATTTCAATATAAAGATAAAAGAATGTCTAAAGTTCATGTTTTCACATTTGTTTGTTGATGTTTCCTGCCTTGGTTGATGGCATTTCTACATGCATGGCTATTCTTAATTGTCTTCATGCTTTATAAACATGATAAAGGAACGTGAACTCTACCATGGACAGAAGGGGGACCCAAAATGGGCAGGACACAAATATTGATCAACCGTGTTTTCCCAAAAATAAGAACCTGTCTTATATATATTTTTGAACCCTGAAATAAGTGCATGGCCTTATTGCCATGCGCTCAAAAGCCCAATTGGGCTTATTATCAGGGAATGTCTTATTTTAGGGAAAACAGGGTATCTGAATTGAGCCCCTGCAGAAGAAAATGGCAACTCGTTCCAGTATTCTTCTAAAACCTTCTAGAGCAGCGGTTATCAACCTTGGCAACTTTAAGACTTGTGGACTTCAACTTCCAGAGTTCCTCAGCCAGCTTTGCTCTCTTTACTCTGAGAGTTGAAGTCCACAAGTCTTAGAGTTGCAAAGGTTGGAGACCCCTACTCTAGAGAGCTGAATGGACATCTACAGAACATAGAACAATAGAGTTGAAAGGGACCTTGGAGGTCTTCTAGTCCAAACTCCATCTCAAGCAGGAGACTCTATACCATTTCAGACAAATGGTCATCCAATCTCTTTTTGAAAGCCTCCAATGATGGAGAACACCCAACTTCTGGAGGCAAACCATTCCATTAGTTGATTGCTCTCACCATTAGGAAAATTCTCTTTAATTCTAGGTTACTTCTTTTCTTGGTTAGTTTCCCACCATTGTTTCTTGTCTTGCCTTTTGGTATTTTGGAAAACAGTGTAATATTAGTATCCCTCTCCTAGGAAAATTGAATATTCTATTAAATATTAAAAAGGAAGAATATTATATTTCCCTGGATGAGAAATGGACAAACATGTTTTTTTAGGCAGGAAGCCGACTCACTCTTAATAGCCCCCACTCTCTTCAATAGCCTACAGCAGATGTCAGCACTTAAGAGATAAAGAGATAGCTAGGTCTATTCATAAGCAAATGCCTTAACCCAAGATCCAACAAAGGTAGGATGAGCTTTCTATCCATCTAGCAACATAACTCACCACATGGCACCTGGGGAGATTGCATCACCCAGCAAGTCCCAACCAAGCTTGGGACTCAAAGGACAACATACAAAGTTACCCCTGCATGGCCCTATGGGAGTCTCACAACCAATCAGAACACAAGCTCAAATTCAAAGCCCAACAGAGGGCATAAATCTCTCTCTCTCCCCCTCACCCATGTGCTTTTTTTACCCAGGACCTCAAAACCATGTGGTCCTGTCCACCATTAAACCATCTTTTCAAATAGCCTCCATGTTTCCAGTGTCTTTCTCCCCCACTTGGCACTGAACCCAGATGGACATTTCTTCTGACAATAGTTTGATTCCCTCATCTTTGTAGGAGTCCCAATTATAACAAGATAGGTTATCTGCACAACCCAGTCCATAACAAGAACAACATTGAGATGATGCTAGAAGAGATGCCCATGTCAGAAAGCATCTGATGAGCTACTGGAGGAAAACAGTATGAATAGCACCGCTGCTTTTGATGTGTTTGGATTACAGGCAATATATATTCAGTTTCTGATCTGCCCAAAGACAAAAGAAATGTTTGATGCTTCAAAGATATGTATACCGAATGTCATAAACATGAACCAAGGAGTGCTGGATAGTGTCAGAGCAGAAATATAAAGACTGATGACTGACATCCTGAAATGAAATAGCACAGACCATTTCAAAGGAAGGAGCATCGCAACTGCTACCACAGATATGAAACGCCATAAAAGAAAAAGGACAGCCATCATGACTAACAAAAAAAGTCAAAGTCACTGCTCACATAGAACTCAAATAATTACTGCAGGATGTCAAGTCACGTACAAGGCAACAAAAATCAGTATACTGCTAACTCAATAAGTGCTGGAACTCCAGGTACACAAGAAGTAGAAACTGAGCAGTTCTATAGTGACTTGTGGCAGCATCTTCACAGATTTCCCCCCCCCGAAATACAATGCTAAGCATACAACTCAAATGTTAAAATAGGAGGTAAAACAGCACCTGAGATACTGGCGAAATTTGCCTTGATATACAAAATTAAGTAACAGAGATGTTCAGGTCTCCGTCAAGAAATTTAGTGTTGACAGCAAATATATTTCCCTAGAACCATAATGGCGAACCTATGGGCCCACTGGAAGTTGGGAAACGGACCATTTCTGGCCTCCGGAGGGTCTCTGGGGGAGTGGGAAAGGCCACTGGGGGAGAGGCTGCAGAGGCTTTCTAGGAGCCTGGGGAGGGCAAAAAATGGGCTTACTGGGCCCACCGTGCCATCATGTGCCAAAAGTGGGGGGAGCGCAGGGAGGGGCACATGCAGGCAGGGCACATTGAATTATGGGTGTGGGCATGCATGTGCATGATCCCCCCCGCACTTTCCCCACTTTTGTCACACGACGACAAAAAGGTTAGCCATCACTGCCCTAGAACCTATAAGGTTATTCTATATATATAACTGTGTGTGTATGTATGTATGTATAACTGTGTGTGTATGTATGTATGTATATGTGTGTGTGTGTGTGTGTGTGTGTGTGTGTGTGTGTGTGTGTGTGTGTATATACATACATACATACATATTTGTTTTCTGAGGTTTTCGCGGGTGTTTGTATGTAGGTCTTTGGTTATTCGGGTTTTCTCTCGCGTAAAATTGGAAGTGTCTTGGCGACGTTTCAACAAAGTCTCATTCGTCATCTTCAGGCTTCAGCTTCGTGCTTCTGGGAGCAATGTGTGATTGCAGCTGTTTCTTCCTTTTTAACTGCTAGTGGGGGTTTGAACTGATTGGGTGGGAGCTTGGCTGTGCTCTGCTTGGATGGGTTTTTTTGTGTGCTCTGATTGGCTGGGGGTGTGTCCTGTTTGGGTGGGGGCTTGTTTGTGCTTAGATTACTCTGAGTTGCAGGGGGATTTGAGCTAGTGAGCTGCATAGCTGTTGTTTGGCTTCGTGGTCGTGCTACATCTTCATAGTGGGTGTCAGTCTGCTGCATGAATGGATTGGAGGGGTTTGAAATGGCTAATGTTGCAGCTGCGGTCTGGCTTCTGGTCCTTGGTCGTGCTTCCTGATCAGTGTGGGTTTGGGTCTGCTTTCTGGGTGGATGTGTGGTGGTGACATCCTGTGTGGACCTCGTGAGTGTGGGTCTGGTGTCATTCCTCATGTTAGGGACTCGTTTGTCAATAAGGGCAGGTTTCCAAATGGCTGGTAGGCGGGAGGTATCATCTCGTTTGTTCATGCTGTGTGGGCGTTTTTCTATCTCGATGGCTTCTCTGATTATTCTGTTGTTAAAGTGTTCAGTTTTGGCAATAGTTCTGGTCTTTTTAAAGTCAATATCGTGTCCTGTGGCTTTAAGGTGTTGGACCAGGGAAGAAGTTGGTTCCTCTTTTTTGACTGAGTTCTTGTGTTCTTCAATGCGTGCACTTATTCTTCTGTTGGTTTGTCCGATGTATGTGGTGGGGCAGGCGGTGCATGGGATTTCATATACTCCTTGATTTTCTAACTCAGTTTTGTCTTTGGGGTTTCTTAGGATGGTGGATATTTTTCGGTTTGTGCAGAATGTTGTCTTGATGTTGTGTTTGTGGAGGATCTTGCTGATTCTGTCTGTGGTGCCTTTTATATATGGGAGGAGGGCTGTGCCGTTTTCTTGTTCTCTGTCTTGGATTTTAGTGGGGGTTCTTTTTGGATTAGTTTGGTAATCTTATTTCTCTGGAATCCATTGGATGTTAGTACGTTTGTGAGAGTGTGTAGTTCGGTTTTAGGTGTTGTTCGTCAGCTAAGCGTTTTGTTCTAGAGATGAGTGTCTTGGCTACGGAGTTGATCTGTGCTGGGTGGTGGTGTGAGCGTGCGTGCAGATAGCGGTTTGTGTGTGTTTTCTTCTGGTAGATGGTGTGTCCTAGGGAGCCATTGGGTTTCTTGTAGACTAAGACATCTAGGAAGGGAAGTTGGTTGTTAACTTCTGTTTCCATGGTGAACTGTATTTTGGGGTGTAGGCTATTGAGGTGTGTGAGGAAGTTGTCAAGTTTTTCTTTCCCGTGTGGCCAGATTATGAAGGTGTCGTCTACGTATCTGAGCCAGAGTTTGGGTTTGTGATCAGATTTTTCTACTGCTTGGGTTTCAAAGTGTTCCATGTAGAGGTTGGCAATGACAGGTGAGAGGGGTGATCCCATGGGTGCTCCTTCTATTTGTTTGTATTTTTGTCCGTTATAGATGAAGTATGTGTTGGATAGGCAGTGGTTGGTCAGATCTAGGATGTGCTTGGGGGGTTATATTTGTTTTGGATAGCTGTCAAAGCTTCTTTGATTGGCACTTGGGTGAAGAGGGATATGACATCAAAGCTCACAATAGGTGGCTGGGCTGTAGGTTTTGTTTCTTTATGATCTCTATGAACTGGAATGAGTTTTTTACAATGCAATGCAGCTCACCAGCTCAAATCCCCCTGCAATTCAGGCTAATCTGAGCACAACCAAGCCCCCACCAACACAGGACACACCCCCATCCAATCAGAGCACAAAAAAAAACCCCATCCAATCAGAGCACAGCCAAGCTCCCACCCAGTCAGTTCAAACCCCCACTAGCAGTTAAAAGGAAGAAACAGCTGCGATCACACATTGCTCCCAGAAGCACGAAGCTGAAGCCTGAAGATGACGAATGAGACTTCGTCGAAACATCGCCAAGACACTTCCAATTTTACGCGGGAGAAAACCCGAATAACCAAAGACCTACATATATATATATATAACGCGAAGCCAAACGACAGCAATGCAGCTCACCAACTCAAATCCCCCTGCAACTCAGACTAACCAGAGAACACACCCCCAGCCAATCAGAGCACAGCCATCCCCACCATCCAATCAGAGCACAGCCAAACCCCCCAACCAATCAGAACACATCTCCACCCAATCAGAACACGGCCAAGCTCCCAACCAATCAGTTCAAACCCCCACTAGCAGTTAAAAGGAAGAAACAGCTGTGATCACACATTGCTCCTAGAAGCATGAAGCAGTAAACACCAGCCTGAAGATGATGAATGAGACTTCGTCGAAACGTCGCCAAGACATTTCCAATTTTACACGGGAGAAAACCCGAACAACCAAAGACATACATATATATGTATGTATGTATGTATGTATATATATATGTATATGTATATGTATATGTATATGTATATGTATATGTATATGTATATGTATATGTATATGTATATGTATATGTATATGTATATGTATATGTATATATATATATATGACTGGATGGACACAGCTAGCATCAAATCGACTATGAAATCTGTAAGCAGAAATTCAGAAAAATGAGCAAACCGGTAGCAAAGTAAATTGAAACCCACTACTGACCTAATATATTCCCAATAGCATCAAGAAGAGCACTGGCATTCTTTAGATTTAGAATAGAATAGAATAGAATTTTTGATTGGCCAAGTGTGATTGGACACACAAGGAATTTGTCATGGTGCATATGCTCTCAGTGTATATAAAATAAAAAAATACTTTCATCAAGGTACAATACTTAATGATAGTCATAGGCTACAGTTAAGCAATCAGGAAACAATCAATATCAGTATAAATTGTAAGGATACAAGCAACAAAGTTATAATAAGTGGAAGGAGACGGGTGATGGGGAACGATGAGAAGATTAATAGTAGTACAGATTTAGTAAATAGTTTGACAGTGTTGAGGGAATTAGTTGTTTAGCAGAGTGATGGCATTTGGGAAAAAACTGTTTTTGTGTCTAGTTGTTCTGGTGTGCAGTGCTCTATAGCCTTGTTTTGAGGGTAGGACTTGAAACAGTTTATGTCCAGGATGTGAGGGATTTGTAAATATTTTTACAGCCCTCTTTTTGATTTGTGCTGTATAAAAATCCTCAATGGAAGGCAGATTGGTAGCCATTGTTTTTTCTGCAGTTCTAATTATCTTCTGAAGTCTGTGTCTGACTTGTTGGGTTGCAGAACCAATTTTTTTTTTTGTTTTTGTTTACATTTATACCCCGCCCTTCTCCGAAGACTCAGGGCGGCTTACAGTGTATAAGGCAATAGTCTCATTCTATTTGTATATTTTTACAAAGTCAACTTATTGCCCCCCCAACAATCTGGGTCCTCATTTTACCTACCTTATAAAGGATGGAAGGCTGAGTCAACCTTGGGCCGGGCTCGAACCTGCAGTAATTGCAGGCTTTGTGTTCTTAATAACAGGCTTTTACCAGCGTGAGCTAAACCGGCCCCCTATCTGACAATTATAGAGGTGCAGATGACAGACTCAATAATTCCTCTGTAGAACTGGATCAGCAGCTCCTTGGGCAGTTTGAGCTTTCTGAGTTGGCGCAGAAAAAACATTCTTTGTTGTGCTTTTTTGATGATGTTTTTGATGTTAGCTGTCCATTTTAGATCTTGTGATATGGTAGAGCCTAGAAATTTGAAGGTTTCTACTGCTGATACTGGGTTGTCTAGTACTGTGAGAGGTGGAAGTATGGAAGGGTTTCTCCTAAAGTCTACCACCATGTTGTGACCCAGGTTCCTGGACCCGGACTCCTGGACTCGGATGATTCAGAAAGTGAAGGAGAAGACCTGGCAAGCCCTGCTTCTCTTGAGCCCTTTCCCTCCCTGGCACCCACTCAAAGGGAGGAGGAGGGGCTGGCAAGGCCTGAATCTCTGGAGCCTTCTTCTGATTTGGCAACGCCCCAAGAACAGTTTTCAAGTGATGCAAGACTGCGCAGACGTGACCGGCGCGTACAGCAGAAGCAGCGTTGGGATAAAGCCAAGTCATAATTGTCATGCAGTGACATCTGCAGAGACTATAAATAGGAGGCGGGACTTCCTGGTTTTTTGTCTTGGACAAAGCAATGAATTTGCACGGGCAAACTGTATCAATGGAGGGAAGAATATATTCGTGAGTAATTCTGGCCTTATCTATAATTTCCTTGTTATCTCCAGAAACTTGGCAGGCCCGTGGGTAGACGTGGCCAGGACATATATCTATGTAAATAAAAGGAGAAAAGGAGGCTTCTGACTGACTCTTTGCTGGGAGTATTGGGGGGAGGGAAACAGAACACACCATTTCTATGGTTTTGAATGTGTTCAGTTCCAGATTGTTCCAGTCGCACCACGAGGCTAGTCGTTCAACCTCCCGTCTGTATGCGGATTCATCATTGTCTCGAATGAGACCCATCTCTGTTGTGTCATCTGTGAACTTCAGTAGTTAACAGATTGCTTCTACCATTGCAATTCTTTTCCTTTCCCAAAAGCTGGTGAGGGAGGGCAGGGGAAAAAATAGATAGATAGATAGATAGATAGATAGATAGATAGATAGATGATAGATAGATAGATAGATAGATAGATAGATAGATAGATAGATAGATAGATAGATATAAAGAAGGATAGAAACCGTATGATGCATGAGAACAATCCTGCTTTGAACATTAAAGTGTTCTCCTGCCATCTGAAGTCAAATTAGCACCGAGAGCTTTGAAATGACCCTTCTATGAACCAAATCCTCTCCACTCAGAGGGGGAATGGTTATGGTAGAGAACATTACTGGAATTAAATATTTTAGGCTTCAGAGTGCTCTCTTTCCCTAAGGCAACTGTTGTCAGAAAAAAAACTGGATCCATTTGTACAATGTTGACTGGTGACACATATTATGGTTTCCATTTATTCTGTGTACTTAAATTGCTTCTTTCGCTGAAGGCAGTCATTAAAACGAGAGTTCATTAAAATATGCCATTTTGTTTCACATTTCTTTGTTGTCACGTAACAAAACCCTAGCTTGTTGGAAAACAAACGACTTCTGGACAAAACTTTACTGAATAAATAGTGTTGGAAATGACTCCGAGAAAGCAGGAATGTGTAATAAAAACCTTAAAGTCAAGTTGAGAGATAATGATTGCTCCTACCTATTGAAACTTTAGCACTGGAACTAAAATGTTAAAACTTGGTAGGTGAGGAATCATGGAAATATGGGTGTGTTAAGCCAAACAAGAAGGAAGACAATCCTATTGGTCGCAAGGACAGAGAGACAAATAGAATAGAATTGGAAGGGACTTCTGAGGTCTTCTAGTCTAACCCCCTGCTTGAGCAGGAGACCCTATATCATTTCAGACAAATGGTTATCTAGTCTCTTTTTGAAAGCCTTCAGTGATGAAACACCCACAACTTCTGAAGGCAAGTTATTCCATTAGTTAATTGCTCTCACCAAGCGATCTCAAATTTCTCCTTAGTTCTAGGTTATTTTTCTCCTTGGTTAGTTTCCAACCGTTGTTGGAAAGGCAAGAAAAAAAAATGCACAGGTACAGTATATGTGGTACTTTGCTCAATAATAGGAACTGTGAGATGGGTTTTGGAGTCCTAGTGGACAACCATTTAGATATGAGCCAGCAGTGTGCAGCAGCTGCTAAAAAAGCCAACACAGTTCTGGGCTGCATAAACAGAGGGATAGAATCAAGATCACGTGAAGTGTTAATACCACTTCATAATGCCTTGGTAAGGCCACACTTCGAATTCTGCATTCAGTTTTGGTCGCCACGATGTAAAAAAAAGATGTTGAGACTCTGGAAAGAGTGCAGAGAAGAGCAACAAAGATGATTAGGGGACTGGAGGCTAAAACATATGAAGAATGGTTGCTGAAATTGGGTATGTCTAGTTTAATGAAAAGAAGGACTAGGGGAGACATGATAGTAGCCTTCCAAAATCTCAGGGGTTGCCACAAAGAAGAGGGAGTCAAGTTATTCTCCAAAGCACCCGAGGGAAGGACAAGAAAATAACAGATGGAAACTAATCAAGGAGAGAAGCAACCTAGAATTAAGGAGAAATTTCCTGACAGTTAGAACAATTAATCAGTGGAACAATTTGCCTCCAGAACTTGTGAATGCTCCAATTTTTAAGAATAGGTTGGACAACAATTTGTCTGAAATGGTGTAGGGTTTCCTGCCTAAGCAGGGGGTTGGACTAGAAGACCTCTAAGGTCCTTTCCATCTCTGTTATTCTATTCTATTGTTTCTTGCCTTTCTTATCCATGCTTTGGACCAATTTGACCTCTTTGTCTTTGCAGGAAACCCTCCAATATTGGAATAGTACTATCATCATACACACACACACACACACACACACACACACACACACACACAGAGAGAGAGAGAGAGAGAGAGAGAGAGAGTCCATCTTTTCATTAGACCAGACATACCCAATTCCGTTCTTTTAGTACATTTTAGTCTCCATCCAAGGACCATAAATCTACTCCCTCCAGTAAGATGGAGTAGATTTATGGTCCAGAGCTCTTAGTGGGTGGGACAAGAAGGAAGAGGTATAAATTTTATGGAAGAAAAACCAAACTGAAAAATAAGGAGGAGTTTTCTGATGGTGAGAATGATTGAACGTCAATCTGGAATGCGATAACTTTGACCCGAGACATCTTCACTCAAAGATGGTGACGCCTGGGATGGTATGAGCATTCTACTCTCAGCAGAAGTTAGACCATAAGACTCCAAGGCTCTTTTCCAGTGCTGTTGTTGTTTGTTTTTACGAATTATTTGAAAATAACAATTAATGCAAAATGTTGAAGATACCAAGTATCCTTCCTTCCTTCCTTCCTTCCTTCCTTCCTTCCTTCCTTCCTTCCTTCCTTCCTTCCTTCCTTCCTTCCTTCCTTTTATTTTGTCAAACACAAAAATATATTTAAGTATAAGCATGAAATAAACACACAAAGGGAACATTAGGACAGGAACGGTAGGCACTCTGGTGCTCTTATGCTTACAGACCTCTTAGGAATGGGGTGAGGTCAATAGTAGACAGTCTTCGGTTGAAGCTTTGGTGATTTTGGGAAGAGACCACAGAGTCAGGTAGTACATTCCAGGCATTAACAACTCTGTTACTGAAGTCATATTTTCTACAATCAAGATTGGAGCGGTTCACTTTAAGTTTAAATCTATTGTGTGCTTGTGTATTGTTGTGGTTGAAGCTGAAGTAGTATTCGACAGGAAGTTCATTGTAGCAGATGATTTTATGAGTTATGCTTGCACAAACTCACTTCTGCTTCCAATCATAAAGCAATGTGCCAAAATGTACCTAGAGTTAAATATCAAACAGAGCCACTGTTATCCATTACTCGGAGGAACCTGTTTGCTATCAAACACGCTTCCTTGCACATTTTCGTTATAAACCACTGTTGAACTACCTTCTCTGCAGAAACTCTTAACAAATAATGCAAAGTACTAATAAATATTTGAATCACCAAAACAGAAAAGGTCATTGATATACTTTCTTTCTATCTTTCTTTCTTTTAAATGCCCTTCTGTTTATTTATTTTGAGGTACTATTTTTATACCACCCTGGTGAGACAGTGCGGTGTTGTGTACAATATTTTGATCAGTTGAATAGGTAAGTAAGCTAAAACATATGAAGAACGGTTGCAGGAACTCGATATGTCTAGTTTAATGAAAAGAAGGACTAGGGGAGACATGATAGCAGTGTTCCAATATCTCAGGGGCTGCCACAAAGAAGAGGGAGTCGAGCTATTCTCCAAAGCACCTGAGGGTAGAACAAGAAGCAACGGGTGGAAACTAATCAAGGAGAGAAGCAACTTAGAACTAAGGAGAAATTTCCTGACAGTTAGAACAATTAACCAGTGGAACAAACTTGCCTGCAGAAGTTGTGAATGCTCCAACACTGGAAATTTTAAAGAAAATGTTGGATAACCATTTGTCTGAAATGGTGTAGGGTTTCCTGCCTGGGCAGGGGGTTGGATTAGAAGACCTCCAAGGTCCCTTCCAACTCTGTTGTTGTTGTTATTGTTGTTGTTGTTGTTGTTGTTGTTGTTGTTAAATTATGCCTGCCTGCACATTGACAGATTATACAGAAATATATATATATATATTCTCTCTCTCCCTCCCTCCCTCTCTCTCTCTCTCCCTCCCTCCCTCCCTCCTTTCAGGAAATATAGTTTATTTTGGGCTAATTTACTCACAGGACCAAGGAGTCAGGAGTTCGTTGAAACGGGTGAAGGTTTTTGAAAGTCAGCTAACAGATCTTGACCAACCACAAAACTGGTAAGAACAGAAATTCTGCTTTAATAACAATATCAACAGGAAGAAGCAAGAAGTAAACTAAAACGTACAGTTCCAGGTAGTGTTTTCATTGATAGAATGCTTGCAGCACCTTTGATAAACCCCTATGGCAGTATCCACGTTCCATTTTCATTTGCACTTCTCTTTCAGTATTTGCACAGATAAAAACAGCGCATTTTTAACATCTTGGAAATCCATCATAATTTGCAGGACTCTGTGTTTTGTTAAAAAAAAAATTGCATTTCACTGAACTGTCCCTGAAGTTGCTTCAGGATGAAATCCGGAGTTTGGCAAAGCGGTCTCTAGCGCCAAGTTTCTAGGACCAAATAATAAATATTTAATAAAGAAGAAATCAGCATTAGATCAGGATGTCAGGTCTGGAAACCATACTAGACTTTAGGGTTCCAGACGCTGCCACATTTTTCCCCTGAGGGGAAGAAGGGGAGTTGAGGGGTATGGTAACATTCTTCAAGCGGTCAAGGTCGGATGGTGTTCACATCTGCAGGAGGAGTGGCGAGAAGATATTCGAATGAACTGGGAGAACGTGGGACCATGTGACCAGCAAAGGAGTTAGGGGGGGTGGGACTCTTGGGGTTTGTATAATTGGGAAAAGAATCCGAAAGTTCAGTTTTGGAATTTCACTCATCGTGTGCCAGTTTCCTCATGCTAATAAAGAACTCTGAAAGACAATGGCTTCTGAGGTTTTTTTATGCAGAAGAGGTTTTTCTGGAACTTTGACACAGGATGCATTAGGTTCATATTGGTGATATGCATTTGTATCCAAAATAGTAACTGTCACAGCCTGGAACATCTCCACAATTACAGCAAATCCAGACTGACAAAAGGGCTAATGCGCATAGAGTGATATGCACTTCTCCTGACTTGCACTCCCATCTTCCAGTGATGTGGTGTGACATAAAATAGTAGCCAGAGAATGAACTGGTGTGGAAAGACAGGGAATAAAGACAAAGCCGTGTTCTAAAAGATTCAAAGTGACTTGTGGACGATATTTGCTGTGCTAACGAATCCACTTAATAATGTCATTCATTATCGTCCAAACATTCATATATATATTTTTTGCCTTCTGAAGAACAGAATGCCTTTGATTTTGTATTTATGACACACACACACACTGTCGTGTCCCACTCCTCCGCTGATGGCCGGGTCAGGGAAATCCGAATCAGGCGTGCCTCTGCAGCTCTGCCAAAGTCCTAGCAAAGTTCTCAAGGCAGGCAGGAGACCAGAAAGTGATTTCAGCAAGATAAGGTAGACTTTGCCTGACTCAGAGAATGCCAGAAAGCAGATCCTTTATATAGGCCATGGGGTGTGGCTCCATGACTCAGCACTTATCCCGGCCTGCCCCGCCCTTCCTTCTGTTGACGCCGCTTATCAATTCTCCTGAAGTGAGGGTCACTCCAGTCTGCAGCTGTTGGTAATTGACCTTCCTCAGGCTCACATGCTGTGGGGGAGGGGGAGGGGTCTAGTTGCTCCGTTTGCCTGGGCATGGAGCCAGGGCTGGGGGTTGGAGGTGCTTCTTCTTCCTCAGCCTGTCTGGGCATGGAGCCAGGGCTGGGGCCGGGAGGCATGCTTGGACATACCTCAGCGTTCGGAAGCAGATAAGAAGGCCCCGGCTGCGGGGAAAGCAGACGAGGCACAACACACACATATGCATATACTTGCGTTGAAAACATATCATAATTAGCAATAGCATTTAGACTTATATACCACTTTACAGTGCTTTGCAGTCCTCTCTAAGCGGTTTACAGAGTCAGCATATTGTCAGGGTTCCAGAAAAAAAAACCCAACTCCAAATAAAAACTCTGAAGCAAGCATTTTTCAAAGTTCTATTTACTAGAATAGGTAAACTGGCACATCTGGGAAAACCCGAATCTGAAAGGTCAAAGTTTTCCCTCAGTAAATCAAAACCCCCAAAACCATCCCCTCACTCCTCAGTCAATCACATGCTCCAATTACCATCCGTCCCATCTCGAGACAGCACTCCGACCACTCCTTCTCCAGATGCAGGATTAGCCTGTCCTTGACCGACAGGAAGAATGCTATTATGTTTAAAGACAACCCCTCTACTAAATCTCCCTTCCTACTTTCCCACACATGAGAATGTGGCAGCATGGGAGCTTCCGGCCTAATATGGCTTTCAAAGCTGACACATCTTGCCCCCAACAATTTGGGTCCTCATTTTACCCACCTCAGAAGAATGGAAGGCTGAGTCAACCTTGACCCTGGTAAGATTTGAACTGCCAAATTACAGGCAGACAGCAGTCAGCAGAAGTAGTCTGCAGTACTGCATTCTGTGCCACTGCGACTCATTTACAAAAAAAAATAAATTACAAAGATTTATTTCTCTGACTCTTCTATATGTAAATTCTAAAATCCCCTTGACGACATTTTGAAGAGATATTATATCTTTGACTTTAACACATGCTTTAATATCAGATAATAATAATAATAATAATAATAATAATAATAATAATAATAATAATAATAATAATAATAATAATAATAATAATGATGATGATGTTTTAATTTATATACCGCCCTTCTCCCGAAGGACTCAGGGCGGTGAACAGGCAGATAAAATACAAACATACACAATAATTAAAACAACCCTTAAAAAACTGATTTAAGCTTGCCCGAAAATTTAAAATAACAATACACCCCATAAAATTACCAAAATTTAAAAACCCATCAAATTCAATTAAAATTTAAAGGTAAAATCAAGCTAGTCCAGCCATACGAAATAAATAGGTTTTAAGTTCGCGGCGAAAGGTCCTAAGGTCAGGTAGTTGTTGAAGCCCGAGGGGAAGTTCATTCCACAGGGTCAGAGCCCCCACAGAGAAGGCCCTCCCCCTGGGGGCCGCCAGTCGACACTGTTTGGCTGACGGCACCCTGAGGAGTCCCTCTCTGTGGGAACGCACCGGACGCTGGGAGATAGAGGCCGGCAGTAGACGGTCCCGTAGGTAGCCCGGTCCTAAGCCATGGAGCGCTTTAAAGGTGGTAACCAATACCTTGAAGCACACCCGGAAAACAACAGGTAGCCAGTGCAGTCTGCGCAGGATAGGTGTTACGTGGGAGCTCCGAACCACTCCCTCAATAACCCGCGCAGCTGCATTCTGGACTAGCTGAAGTCTCCGGGTGCTCTTCAAGGGGAGCCCCATGTAGAGAGCATTGCAGTAGTCCAGGAAATTAGTCCACTTATTAGGAGTTGTGGTAGCAGAGTGGCTAGAATGCAGTATTGCAGGCAAACTCTGCCCACAGCCTGGAATTCGATCCTGATCGGCTCAAGGTTGACTCAGCCTTCCATCCTTCTGAAGTGGGTAAAATGAGGATCCAGATTGTTGGGGGGCAATAGGCTGACTCTGTAAACTGCTTAGAGAGGGATGTTAAGAACTGTGAAGCGGTATACAAGTCTAAGTGCTATTGCTATTGCTATTACAGATTGACCAGAAACAACCTGGAATTCCATCGAAGAACGATAAATATGCCTAAACATACCAAAAATGAGCAGATGGAAAAATATTTTATCAAAACCAGTATGGTGATAGATTCTGCTAGACTAACTAGAATTTAAAATAGAGAAGGAGTATCAGCCTTCCATCCTTCCGAGACATGCAAAAAACCAACATGCAAAGACATGCAAATCGAAATAGAATAGAATAGAATAGAATAGAATAGAATAGAATAGAATAGAATAGAATAGAATAGAATAGAATAGAATAGAATTTATTGGCCAAGTGTGATTGGACACACAAGGAATTTGTCTTGGTGCATATGCTCTCAGTGTACATAAAAGAAAAGATACGTTCATCAAGGTACAACATTTACAACACAATTGATGGTCAATATATCAATATAAATCATAAGGATTGCCAGCAACAAGTTATAGTCATACAGTCATAAGTGGAAAGAGATTGGTGATGGGAACTATGAGACGATTAATAGTAATGCAGATTCAGTAAATAGTCTGACAGTGTTGAGGGAATTATTTGTTTAGCAGAGTGATGGCCTTCGGGAAAAAACTGTTCTTGTGTCTAGTTGTTCTGGTGTGCAGTGCTCTATAGCGTCGTTTTGAGGGTAGGAGTTGAAACAGTTTATGTCCAGGATGCGAGTGATCTGCAAATATTTTCACGGCCCCCTTCTTTTATTTATTTATTTATTTATTTATTAAACTTTTATACCGCCCTTCTCCCGAAGGACTCAGGGCGGTGTACAGCCAAGATAAAAAACAATAAATAAATGAAGAAGGGAGGAATTATACTTGGTTTCAATATGGGCAAATAAGTGCTAGATGGAAAGAAGATCAAAAAATTGGTATAATGCAAAGGGAGGAAAATTTAATAAAGCAAATTAGAAATCAGACCCAGGAGCATATAAAGAGATTGTATAATGTGTTGCTTGAAATAGATTCGGAAAAGGATTTGGTAAAGGATTGTATGATAAAATGGGCACAGAATATTCAGGAACCAATAATGTTGGAAACATGGGAGAAAATCTGGGTTAGAAATGTTAAGTTTACACAAGCACAGAATTTAAGGGAAAATTTTTATAAGATGTTTTATAGATGGCATTTAGATCCCAAAAAATTATCATGTATGTATCCTAATATCCAAGCGAAATGTTGGAGGTGTGATTGTGATGATGCTACATATTTTCATATTTGGTGGACTTGCAAGAAAATTAAGGTCTTTTGGATAAGAATTTGGTGGATTATTCAAAATGTACTGAAGAAGAAGATAAAGTTCCTGCCACAATTTTTCCTTTTGGGAATTATAATGGATTGTACAGGGATTGAGACTAAATTGATTTTGAACTTAATAACAGCAGCAAGACTGTTGATTGGACAATACTGGAAGAAGAAGAGATACCTACAATAGAAGAATGGATATTGAAAGTTATTAATTTGGCTGAGATGGCTAAAATCTCAGCGTTTTTAAAAGACAATACGCAGGAAAGATATTTAATTGAATGGAAAAAATGGATTGATTATCTACAAAACAGATATCAGATTAAGAAATATCAGATTGCCTTTGAATAATTAGAAAGTTATTTTATGTAATGGGAGGGGTTGGGAGACTAAAAGCTTTGGATGTGGTTATTTGGATTGGAAGGGAAAATTTTATTCTATGTTTGGTTTATGTATAACTATACCTTGTGATTGACCCGGGAAGCCGGGGGTGGGGAGGAGGGGTGTTTTGTTTTTTTTTGGGAGGGAGGGGGAAAAAAGGGGGAAAAATGTTTTTGTTTTTTTAAAACTCTTTCAATAAAAAAAAAAAAAACAATAAATATACAAAGTTAAAAATCAATTTAAAATACCTATTCAATAGTGGCCGAATTAAAACCGTCGAATTGACCAACCTAAAATACCCCATATAAAATTACAGAAAATATAAAAAATTTTAAATTTTAAAATTTAGAAATTTAAAAATCTAAAAAAATCAGTCCAGTCCCGCTTGGATGAATAAATAAGTTTTTAATTCCCGACGAAAGGTCCGAAGGTCAGATATTTGGCGCAAACCGGGGGGAAGGTCGTTCCAGAGAGTAGGAGCTCCAACAGAGAAGGCTCTTCCCCTGGGGACCGCCAGCCGGCACTGCTTTGCGGACGGCACCCTGAGAAGACCCTCTCTGTGAGAGCGTACGGGTCGATGGGAGGCATAAGGTAACAGCAGGCGGTCCCGTAAGTACCCGGGCCCTAAGCCATGGAGCGCTTTAAAGGTGGTAACCAAAACCTTGAAGCGCACCCGAAAGACCACAGGCAGCCAGTGCAGACTGTGCAGGAGTGGTGTTACCCGGGAGCAATGTGGTGCTCCCTCAATCACCCGCGCAGCTGCATTCTGGACTAGCTGAAGTCTCCGGGTGCACCTCAAAGGTAGCCCCATGTAGAGAGCATTGCAATAATCCAGGCGAGAAGTGAAGAGAGCGTGAGTGACTGTGCATAAGGCATCCCGGTCCAGAAAGGGGCGCAACTGGCACACCAGGCGAACCTGGTGAAAAGCTCTCCTGGAGACGGCCGCCACATGGTCTTCAAACGACAGCCGTCCATCCAGGAGAACGCCCAGGTTGCGCACCCCTTCCGTCGGGGCCAATGACTCACCCCCAACAGTCAGCTGCGGGTGCAGCTGACTGTACCAAGATGCCGGCATCCACAGCCACTCCGTCTTGGATGGATTGAGTCTGAGTCTGTTTCTCCCCATCCAGACCCGTACGGCCTCCAAACAACGGGACAGCACTTCGACAGCTGATTCGTGCAGTATACAGGTCCTCAATGGAAGGCAGGTTGGTAGCAATTATTTTTTCTGCAGTTCTAATTATCCTCTGAAGTCTGTGTTTTTCTTGTTGGGTTGCAGAACCGAACCAGACAGTTATAGAGGTGCAAATGACAGACTCAATAATTCCTCTGTAGAACTGGATCAGCAGCTCCTTGGGCAGTTTGAGCTTCCTGAGTTGGCGCAGAAAGAACATTCTTTGTTCTTTCTGTTTGAAATAGAACTACTGCAGCAAAAGAAAACAAAGGTAGTACGAAAAATCACAGGGGCCTTGGGTGCAATCCCAAAACAATTGGAGCACTGCTGGAACACCGTCGGCATTGATAAAATTGCCCGTTGCAAAAAGCAGCTTTACTTGAAAACAGCTTGCATCCTGCAACGGTACCTCTAATACCATCAAACATTTACATCTGTCTGTCCCAGTTTGTTGGGAAGAATACCCTGTACCGTTTCAGATAAATGGCTATCCAGTCTCCTCTTAAAGTCTGCAGCAATGAAGCTCCCACAGTTTCTGAAGGCAAGCCATTCCTCTGCTGGATTGCTCTCACTGTTAGGGATTTTTCTCCTTAGTTCTTGGTTGTTTCTCTCCTTGGTTAGTTTCCATCCATTATTTCTTGTCCTGCCTATAGGTGCTTTGGAAAATAACCTGGCCCCCTCTTTTATTTATTTATTTATTTATTTATTTGTCAAGCACAACAGTATATATAAGTATAAGCATGAAATAACCATACGAATTGGATGCAGTCGAAGGGAACATTAGGACAGGAACGGTAGGCACTCTGGTGCTCTTATGCACGCCCCTTACAGACCTCTTAGGAATGGGGTGAGGTCAATATTAGATAGTCTTTGGTTAAAGCTTTGGGGATTTTGGGAAGAGACCACAGAGTCAGGTAGTGCATTCCAGGCATTAACAACTCTGTTACTGAAGTCATATTTTCTGCAGTCAAGATTGGAGCGGTTCACATTAAGTTTAAATCTATTGTGTGCTGTGTATTTTTGCTACTGAAGCTGAAGTAAGTCTTTGACAGGAAGGACATTGTAGCAGATGATTTTATGAGTTATACTCAGGTCAAGGCAGCGAAGTTCTAAATTTTCTAAACCCAGGATTTCAAATCTGGTGGCATAAGGTATTTTGTTGTGATCAGAGGAGTGGAGAACTCTTCTTGTGAAATATTTCTGGACACGCTCAATTGTATTAATGTCCGAAATGAGGTGTGAGTTCCAGACAGGTGAGCTGTATTCTAGAATTGGTCTAGTAAATGTTTTGTATGCTCTGGTTAGTAGTGTAATCTTTCTCTTTCTTGCAGCAGCCCTTCAAATATCAGATTTGCTTAACCTATCTTAGTTTTTCAAAGAAGAAGAGGTTTTGGGGCAACTGTCATTTGATCTCAGGGGTTGTCACAAAGAAGAGGGAGTCAGGCTATTCTCCAAAGCACCTGAGGGTAGAGCAAGAAGCAATGGGTGGAAACTAATCAAGGAGAGAAGCAACTTAGAACTAAGGAGAAATTTCCTGACAGTGAGAATAATTAATAAGTGGAACAACTTGCCTGCAGAAGTTGTGAATGCTCCAACACTGGAAATTTTTAAGAAAATGTTGGATAACCATTTGTCTGAAATGGTGTAGGGTTTCCTGCCTGGGCAGGGGATTGGACTAGAAGACCTCTAAGGTCCCTTCCAACTGTGTTATTATGAAAGTTACAGACGGAAGATGGAATGCTTTAAATTGCTTGATTGGATTGTAGGGGTTTTTGGTTAATGTTCTGTCTTTCATTATATCCTCAACTCCCTCACACGTTAAGAAGGACTGCCTACAGAAAAAAATTGCGTTGGTAATGAAGTTGTTGGAAGAAATGTCCTTCTGGGTTCAGTTCAAGTGGGGAGAAAGACAGTGGAAACACAGAGACGGCTCGGAAAGATGGTTTTAATGGTGGACAGGATCACATGCCTTGAAGATCTCGGGAGATGAGAAAAAAGGAGCAGAGTTGCTGAGACTGCCTGAGTTTTATACCCTCTCTGGGCTTTTGAATTTAAGCTTGTATTCTGATTAATGGTCAGACTCCCATGGGGCTATGCAGGGGTAGCCTTGTAGGTTGTCTGTGTCCCAGGCTTGGTTGACTCTTGCTGGGTAATGATGTAATGAAAGGGCTTTGGGCCATTCCTACTATGGCTTTGCCTGAAGGAGGTAGATCTTTGTTATGTAGAATAGACTGGCCCAGGCATTGACAAAGGTGGGGGGCCCCTAAGTTTCTGCCTCCCTTTTAGGGAAAATATTCTGCCCTTTTAATATTTTTTATTTTATTTTATTTTGTCACAACAGTATATACAATAATCAACATAAAAATAACTCATCATGAGAGAAAAAGTATATATAAGTAAAAGCATAAGTAAAAGTATGCATATAATATTATAATGAAGAGAACAATAGGACAGGAACGGTAGGCACTTTTGTGCTCTTATGCACGTCCCTTATAGTCCTCTTAGGAATGGGGTGAGGTCAATAGTAGACAATAGTTTTTGGTTGAAGATTTTGGGGTTTTGAGTAGAGACCATAGAGTCAGGTAGTGAGTTCCAAGAGTTAACAACTCTGTTACAAAAGTCATATTTTCTGCAATCAAGTCTGAAGTGGTTGACATTAAGTTTGAATCTATTGTTTGCTCTTGTATTGTTGCGATTGAAGCTGAAGTAGTTTTTTACAGGAAGGATATTACAATAGATGTTTCTGTGTGTTAAACACTGATCATGTCGGAGTCGGCGGAGTTCTAAGTTTTCTAAACCCAGAATTTCTAGCCTGGTGGTATAAGGTATTTTGTTGTTTTCGGAGGAGTGAAGAACTCTTCTAGTAAAATATTTCTGGACGCGTTCGATAGTATTAATGTCAGAGATGTGGTATGGGTTCCAGACGGATGAACTGGTATTCAAGAATAGGTCTGGCAAATGTTTTGTATGCTCTGGTTAGTAGTGTAGAGTTTTTGGAAAAGAAGCTATGTAAAATTAAGTTTACAACTCTTAGAGCCTTTTTTGCTATGTAGTTGCAGTGGGCTTTGGCACTTAGATCATTTGATATGAAAATTCCAAGGTCTTTGACAGGGTGGGGGTCGTCAGTAAGGTAATGTCCATCAAGCTTGTACTTGATATTAGGGTTCTTTTTACCAATATGTAAGACTGAGCATTTGCTGGTCGATATTTGAAGTTGCCAAGTTTTAGACCAATTTAGATATTTCCTAAAATATCTCATTTTCCTAGGAGAAGGGTGGGTGTTAACTTCCTACAAAGTGAAAGAAGAAGGTAACCTACTTTTGGAAAACCTGATGGGGAAAAAAAATTCTGCTTTCCCTGAAGAAACTCACCCAATGCCTCTATTTTTTAAAAAAAAAAACTGGTGTAGAATTTCAAAGGAACAAACTGAATTGCTCTTGTTTAGATTATATTTTTGTGCCCTTGCATTTTCTGCGTTCTGCTGAGGTGCATTTCATAACTTCGCTTCGTAAACTCCTCCCTGACAGGGTGAAAACCCAGAAATAGATAAAAGCAGAACAATTGCCCTCAGACAATATATATTGGATACAAATATTTATAAGCCTCCTGTTCGGTGCATAATCCTTGCAAAGTGTTTTGCACATGAAAGTATGACACAAAGTATTACACAACTGGATAACGAAAAACAAAAACAAAAAACAAGCCAGACAGGAGTGCAAAAAATAATTTAAAACACACATCAAAGTAAAATGTAAGAAACAAACCATTTATCTAATACAAGAAGGAAATAAAAAACTTCAAGCAGCTCAGTGATTTAACAATTCATAGGGGGTGGGGGTGTATATGTGTGCATGCACATGTATAACCTCACTACAAAAGCACCCCGATCTTCTTTAATGCTGATGAAAGAATTTTTTAAAAAAATTCAGCCTATTTTTCAATAAGAAAAAAATAAAACAGCATAAGCAAACCATAAACTCTAAAAATGGACATGACTTCATAGATCTTTTATTTTATTTTATTTTTTATTTTAAAGGTGATGTGGGAAACTACAAGCTAAAAGTAAAGGTTCCTCTCGCGCATATGTGCTAGTCGTTCCCGACTCTAGGGGGCGGTGCTCATCTCCGTTTCAAAGCCAAAAAGCCAGCGCTGTCCGAAGACGTCTCCGTGGTCATGTGGCTGGGCCTGACTCAATGCCAGAGGTGCATGGAACGCTGTTACCTTCCCACCAAAGGTGGTCCCTATTTTTCTACTTGCATTTTTTACCTGCTTTCGAACTGCTAGGTTGGCAGAAGCTGGGACAAGTAACGGGAGCTCACTCCATTACGCAGCACTAGGGATTCAAACCACTGAACTGCCGACCTTTTGATCGACAAGCTCAGCATCTTAGCCCCTAAGCCATCACGTCCCTAACAGGCTAGTGGAACACAATTCATGTGGGTACACATCAAAACATGAAGGAAATTAAATAGAAGAAGAAGAGCCAGTTTGATGCAGTGGTTAAAGTGCTGACTATAAATTCCAGTCCCACATTAGACATGAAAGCTGGCTAGGTGACTTGGATCAATCATTAGGAGACAGTGAGCTCTAATCCTACCTTAGCTATAAAAGCTGGCTTTGGAGAGTGACCAGTCACTCTTTCTCAGCCCAACTCACTTCACAGGGTTGTTGTAGGGAAAATAAGAAGTATTTCCTCACCTTTTTTTGGTGAGGAAAACAAGAAAAAGAAATTGCCTCCCAGCAATTTACCTCTTTGCAGCAAGCAGCAGAGGTCCGCGCAGCAATAGGCCAATTTACCTCCTTGCAGCCTGAAACAGCTGAGGGCCGGGAACAATCAACTTGTGCTAATTAGGTTGTGCTGAATTAGGCTAATTAGGTTGTGCTGAAGCTGAAATGGGCTTTTTCTTCTTGCTGCTTGCTGAAAGGAGGTAAATTGCTGGGAGGCAGAGGCCAAAGGGTGGGGGCCAGTGGGTGGGCGAGGCTACATTCAGTGTATAAGACGCACCCAAAAATACAGGGTGTGTGTGTGTGTGTGTGTGTGTGTGTGTGTGTATGTGTGTGTGTATGTGTGTGTAGGTCTTGGCATATTCAGATCTTTTCCCGTGTAAGGTTGAGAGTATCTTGGCGACGTTTCGACGAGGTCTCACTCATCATCTTCAGGCTGCTGCTTTTGGCTTCGTGCTTCGCTCACTATCTACCTACAGTATCTGGTCTGTCTGTCTGTCTATCTATCTATAGTATCTATCCTGTCTGTCTATCTACCTATCTATCTACCTATCTATCCACAGTATCTATCTATAGTATGTACCTACCTACCTACCTACCTACCTACCTATCTATCTATCTATCTATCTATCTATCTATCTATCTATCTATCTATCTATCATCTATTTATCTATCATCTATTCCTTAACTATTCATCCATCCATCCATATATTATCTATCTATCTATCTATCTATCTATCTATCTATCTATCTATCTATCTATCTATCTATCTATCTATCTATCTATCTATCTCTATCATCTTCTATTTCCCCATAGAGTTAGAATGTATGTTTCTCTGAAAAAATAGTAAGTGATTCAACTTCACCCACATCCAATTTTGGAGAAAGGCTGGTGCTTGTAATGGCAAATTTATGATCACCTTTCAACAAATGACGGATCTGTGAACTATATAAAATCCTCAGGGCAGTGCATTTCAGCAGACGATAAAGATCTTCCCAGTCTCTGCAATTTATTGGTGTTATTCCTATCGATGCTCAATTTTATACTTGCGACGCATTTGTTTTGAACTGTATAAAAATCTGTGGTTTAAAACACTTCACTCTTTTTGCTACATTAAGTTGACAGAACAGCATCCATATCAAGTTCTGCATAGACCGGTATCTCTTGTAAAGAGTGGCTCGTGCAGATTCTTGGGCTTTGTTGGTCATACCACAGAACAATTAAGGAAAAGAAATAACCAGGCTATAAAACTGAAAGGTGGGACTTACATAATCGGAACAAACACAGATATTAAATATACAGGTAAGAAAAAAGATAAAGGTAAAGGTTCCCCTCGCACATATGTGCTAGTCGTTCCTGACTCTAGGGGGCGGTGCTCATTTCTGTTTCAAAGCCGAAGAGCCAGTGCTGTCTGAAGACGTCTCCGTGGTCATGTGGCTGGCGTGACTCAACGCCGGCATTACTCAATGCCAAAAGTACACAGAACGCTGTTACCTTCCCACCAAAGGTGGTCCCTATTTTTCTACTTGCCTTTTTTATGTGCTTTCGAACTGCTAGGTTGGCAGAAGCTGGGACAAGTACACCTTGTAATGCGGCACTAGGGATTTGAACCACTGAAATGCTGACCTTTCGACTGACCAGCTCAGCATCTTACCCATTAAGCCACCGCATCCCTTAAGAAAAAAGATACAGGGTTACAAATAATGCAAACTGGTACAGTGTTGATTACGAGATGTGTTTATGCTCTCAAATGTTCTATTTTTTTTTTGTGTGTGATTGTCAATCTCTTCTGCAGAGGAGGAGGAGTCTATATTGTATATAAAATATGTCTATATCATTTAAGTTTTCTTTCTGTTGCATCTCTTTTATCATCATTGAAGTGGGATAATAATGTCTATCTAGAAATGCTGTAATTGTGAAATTTACTGCAGCATGTTTAAATGCAGCATAGCTTCACATGGTTTCATTAGAAAGGATTTGGTGTTCAATTGTTAACACAGAGCTGTTTTTAGCTCAGAACAATTGAAATCAGTTCATGTATTTTCCCCCTAAAGGATTGTTTGCAAGGAAGTTTATTGAAATTTTAAGTTGTAACTTGTGAAATAACGTTAAGGTATACCTTTAATACCGAGTTTCTAACTTTATTTTCTATTTTTTTAGCAAGGTCTAGCTTTTCTCATGACCAGCTGCTGAATGGTTGACATGACCGTGAAATGAACAGTTACAAGAAAACAGCACTTGATATTCACTGGAATGTCTTAATCATACTGAAAATGCTGAATCTTCAAAAATTTACTTGATAAGACAGAAATGGCGTTGAAAGTAGATCTACCAAGGACAAACTATCAAAATGACACGGATAAGATTGTATCACTGGATACAAAGAAACAAAAGCAAATATATGGGAAAGAAAAAAAAAAGGCTTAATGAAACATTGAGGAATCTTGTGAGAGGGAACAAAGAAGAAATGTTTTAAAAAATCAAATTGTACTACATTATGTGAATTTTTTTTTATTTGCATTTATATCCCGCCCTTCTCCGAAGACTCAGGGTGGCTTACACTATGTCAAGCAATAGTCTTCATCCATTTGTATATTATATACAAAGTCAACTTAATTGACCCCAACAATCTGGGTCCTCATTTTACCTACCTTGTAAAGGATGGAAGGCTGAGTCAACCTTGGGCCTGGTGGGACTTGAACCTGCAGTAATTGCAAGCAGCTGCTTTTAATAACAGACTGTCTTATCAGTCTGAGCCACCAGAGGCCCAAATATTAAGGCTAAATGTTAAGACTGTTAGAAATAAAAGGATGCAATGTGAAGTTGGTTTATTTGATCACGGTTGAAATGAGTTATATTGTTATTTGTTATTTGTGGTAACCCTTAATGCTGATACTAGGACTGAAAATATGATGTTATGGATTTGTCTACAGATAAGAGATAGGATATGGGAGGAAGAGATCATTGATTATAAACTAAAAGGCATGAAGAATTGCAAAAAGTGTTTACACTTGTTGAGATGAAGGTTGGAAGTAACTATATATTATTCTCTCTTTTCACGATATTCTTTTTTTTTATTGAAAAAGTTTTAACAAACAAAAACATTTTCCCCCCTTTTCCCCCCCTCCCCAGAACCCCTTCCCCTCCCTTCCCCCCCCCCCAGCTTCCCGGGTCAATCACAAGGTATTGTTATACATAAACCAAACATAGAATAAAATTTTCCCTTCTAATCCAATTAACCTCATCCAAATCTTTTCATTTCCTAACCCCCCCCTTATATAAAATAATACATCCTAATTATTCAAAGGCAATCTGATATCTCTTAATCTGATATCTGTTTTGTAAATAATCAATCCATTTTTTTCCATTCAGTTAGATATTTTTCTTGTGTAGTGTCTTTCAAAAAGGCTGAGATTTTAGCCATCTCAGCCAAGTTAGTAACTTTCAATATCCATTCTTTTATTGTAGGTAACTCTTTTTTCTTCCAATATTGTCCAGTCAACAGCCTTGCTGCTGTTATTAAGTTCAAAATCAATTTAATCTCAGTCACTGTACAATCCATTATAATTCCCAAAAGAAAAAATTGCGGCAGGAACTTTATCTTCTTCTTCAGGACATTTTGAATAATCCACCAAATTCTTATCCAAAAGGCTTGCACTATATTCTTGTTTTCTTTTCTTTTTATATTCTATGATGTTTCTCTTTTGCATGCTTCACTCCTGTACGCCCTTTCTTTAATTTAATTTGTGATACATTTTGTTACTTTAGTTACCATACTTAATGAAAATTGGATGGATGGATGGATGGATGGATGGATGGATGGATGGATGGATGGAATGAGAGACAAAGTGAGAGATCTAACAGATAATAGGCATGATTCCATTTCTTCTTCATAGGTGGTTAATTTTTCTAAAGGGGTTTTCCTTCTGAGTTGTCCAGTTTTTTTATTATTGCAATTGCTTCTTGAGATCCTGTCAGAGATTTCCCAGGGCCCCTTTGGAAAAACATAGCAACTTCACTAGCACTTAGACAATGCTTCAGAGTGCTGTACAGCCCTCTCTAAGCAGTTTACCGAGTCAGCATATTGCTCCCAACAATACGGGTCCTCATTTTACTGACCTCGGAAGAATGGAAGACTGAATCAACTTTAAACCGGTTAGAATCAAGCTGCTGG
>NC_080546.1:85546256-85553756 GCF_028640845.1 Ahaetulla prasina | reverse complement strand
AAATAAACTTTCCTCAGGCTCACATGCTGTGGAGGAGGGGGAGGGGTCTAGCTGCTCCGTTTGCCTGGGCATGGAGCCAGGGCTGGGGCCGGGAGGCATACATTCCTCAGTGTTCGGGAGCGGATAAGAAGGCCCCGGCTGCTGTGAGAGCGGGCAAGACACAACAGACCCATTGCAACCCCTCCAGGCCTTCTGGTCCTCTACCATCCTCTGGAGCCCATTTAAGCTCATACCTACTGCTTCAGTGACTCCATCCAGCCACCTCATTCTCTGTCGTCTCCTTCTTCTTTTGGCCTCCATCTTTCCCAGCATTAGGCTCTTCTCCAGTGAGTCCTTCTTTCTCATTCGGTGACCAAAGTATTTGAGTTTCATCTTCAGTATCTGGCCTTCTAAAGAGCAGTCAGGGTTGATCTCCTCTAGGACTGACTTGTTTGTTCGCCTTGCAGCCCAAGGGACTCGCAGGAGTCTTCTCCAGCATCAGAGTTCAAAAGCCTCAATTCTTTGGCGCTCAGCCTTTCTTATGGTCCAACTTTCACAGCCATCCATTGCAACTGGGAAAACCATCGCCTTGACTATACGCACTTTTGTTGGCAGGGTGATGTCTCTGCTTTTTAGTACGCTGTCTAGATTTGCCATAGCTTTCCTCCCCAGGATTATTTCCCTATTATACTTTAAAAAAACAAAGGATGCTTTTTGAGAACTTCTTTACTGCGTTATGAACGTTTTGTTTAACCATTGTTGTTACTGTTTTGGTAAGCTGCCTTGCCCTTTTTGGAGGAAATAATTAAAGTATATGTTTGAAATAAAGAAAATATGCTTTTTTTATTACTATCGTGAGAGATATTTAGGTCCCTATATCACATGGACTAGAGTAATACACGCTACCTAAAATTAACTGCTCATATTAGTAATACCTTCAGTGCTGGAACAATTTTCACTGTCAGGATAAATACTACTTCACTGCTTCAAAATTAAAAGCCTTTAACACTATGAAAAGTTAAGTGCAGATTTCCACTATTCCATTAGGAGAAATCAATTTCTGCATGCTTAAGTTTTCTGACCCAGCCTTAGCAAAACCAGAGGTGGAATTCAGTCAGTTCAGACCGGTTCAGGCAAAACAGTAGTAGCCATTGGTGGAATTCAGCCAGTTCGCACCACTTCAAGAGAACCGGTTGTTAATTTTCTGAGCTGGGGTCTCCAACCTTAGCAACTTTAAGCCTGGAGGACTTCAATACCCAGAACTCCTCCAGGCTTAAAGTTGCCAAGGTTGGAGACCCCTGTTCTGAGCAGTTTGGTGAACTGGTTGTTGGAAGAAATCATTAGGGCAAAGAACCGGTTGAATCTTGTCCTATATTGCTGTCTTTTTGATATTGCATGCATGCATGGATGGCACGCATGTGTGAATTGCTGCGTTGTTTGATGTTTCACGCATGCATGTGCATGCTCACATTTTCCAGTGCTGGCCAAACCATGAATTAATCACATTCACACACTGAAAAGTCCAAGCAGTAGTCCTTCAAAGAGTTAACTGCAGTAACAGACATTATCAGTTCCTTGAGGTAATTGCCAGGCCTGGAGCTTCTAGCCGCAAGGTTGTAGATTAAGTTCTGTCAAGCAGTCTCTGTGGCAGGAAACACGATGAGCCAAATCCTCAGAAATCTGAATAGTTGTCTCCTACGACCACCACTCCCCTTCCCTTCTATATATTCCCCAGCCTGGGAGGGGCCATTCAGCATCCACGTGTGCCTTGCTTCCCAAGTTGACACCTTGTCCTCAGTTGTTCTCCTCTCCTAACAGCTCTGTGCATCTGGAACAGGCCCCAGCTGTTCTTCCTCCTCACTCATCTCAGCCTCCAAAGACAGCTGCCTCTCCGGTTGCTGGGGAATGCCGAGCAGTCCTGGCTCTATCTCTGCTTCCAACACACAGCATCCATCAGAGCCTTCCCCAGACTCCAGAACTGGCCCAAGTTCCTCCCCAACCTCCTCATCATCTGAGTCTGCCACCAGCTCCACTGGCAGCTGGTGGGCCACAACATTTAGGTAAAAAAATATATATACCTACACAAGCCAGCCTATATTTTTGCCTAGTGAAAATGAACGATCCCTGTTACAGCAAACTTGAAAAGTAAAAGAGAGCTGCTAAAATACTCAAATCACATTCATCAAACGTTTTCCCCTCCCTGGTGGTTTGCAGTAACTTTACTGAGTTTCAAAAGAATGATAAAATACAAAATAATATAAAAGGGAAAAATTGGGGAGGTGTAAAAGGCGGGGAAATTAGACTGGCAAAGAGAAATACATAAAGGAAATATGTAAAAAGAGGGATTTATGACTTGCTTGCTCTCATGCCTCGTACATTATTATGGAGAAGAAAGAAAGAAAGAAAGAAAGAAAGAAAGAAAGAAAGAAAGGAAGGAAGGAAGGAAGGAAGGAAGGAAGGAAGGAAGGAAGGAAGGAAGGAAGGAAGGAAAGTAGAGAGGAAGGAAGAAGAGGAGAGGAGAGGAAGGAGGGAAGGAAGGAAGGAAGAAAGGAAGGAAGGAAGGAAGGAAGGGAAGGAAGGAGAGAGGAAGAAAGAGAGAAAGAGAAAGAAGGAAGGAAAGAAGGAAAGAAAGGAAGGAAGGAAGGAGGAGGAGGAGGAGGAGGAGGAAGGAAGAAAGGAAGGAAGGAAGGAAGGAAGGAGAGAGAGAGGAGAGGAAGGAGGAAGGAAGGAAGAAAGGAAGGAAGGAAGGAAGGAAGGAAGGAAGGAGAGAGGAAGAGAGAGAAAGAGAAAGAAGGAAGGAAGGAAAGAAGGAAAGAAAGGAAGGAAGGAAGGAGGAGGAGGAGGAGGAGGAGGAAGGAAGAAAGGAAGGAAGGAAGGAAGGAAGGAGAGGAGAGAGAGGAAGAAGAGAGAAGGAGAAAGAAGGAGAAGGAAGGAGAAAGAAACAAGGAAAGAGGGAAGGAAGGAAGGAGGAGAAGGAGGAGAGGAAGAAAGACAGAGAAAGAGAAAGGAGAAAGGAGAAGGAAGGAGAAAGAAAGAAGGAAGGAAAGAAAGAAGGAGAAAGAAAGAAAGAAAGAAAGAAAGAAAGAAAGAAAGAAAGAAGGAGAAAGAAAGAAAGAAAGAAAGAAAAAGTTAACACCCAGAGGATGTCTGCATGCCAGTACACATCTTAAGAGCACTTTTTTTTAAGTTCTGCTGATCATCATTTAACAAGTGGAATCAATCTCTGGCAGGGACAATGTTAAAATGAAGAGAATAATTGCCACCAGGTTGGCGGAAGAGAACCAGCCCCTGGGGTTTGGGCAGTTAATACCCTGCCAGTGAGTATAATTGGACAGCAGGAGATCCTTGAGACGGAAGATTAATGAGCTTCATTGGCAGATTTCACCAGAACCTCTCAGAAGGTGAAGAGCGATAAACTGACATCAGGAAAAAAAAGTATAGAGGGAAGCAAAGGCCAGGAAAATTGTAATCCTTTGGAGAACAGAACAAATGTGTGATTGCTTCAGGCTTTTATTTACCTTATATTGCTTTTGCAGGAAGGAAAAGAGTTGGGTTTTCAAACCCAACGCTAACGCAATTCTTTGGTCTTATGGCAACCCTGCATTCAGACACAAGACACAAAACACTTGTTGCTTGTACAAGTTTGGGTCTGAATTCCTAGTGACTTCAGCCAACACCGTCAATGAACAGGGCTTGCGGGGAGCTTCAGCTTGAAACATCTGGAGAACAATGTCTTCCTCTACTCCTGTCCTTTAATTATGAATAATGTCCATGAACTTTGGAAGTTTGGAAAGGTGGATAATGAGCTGATGGAAACCACATTCAAACAAGATGAAAATAACACTGCTTGTCTTTTTCCTTTTGATGAAGTGCCACAGCAAGCTTTTCCCTACCCATAATGAACTAGGGTGTCCTTAAAAAAGCCTGGGAAAGCTACCCTTGATTTAGGTAGTTTTCCTGCATTTTTTTTTTTTAATGAGAGGTGACATTTTGAGGACTTCCTCCTTGTTTTTGATTTGAGGAGGAGGAGGAGAAGAAAAAAAAATCAATGCCGTTTCCCAAAACTTAGAAGAAACAGAGCCATGGTGATGGGCGGCATAGTGGTTAGAATGCAGTATGGCAGGTTAACTCTGCCAATGGCCAGCAGCTCGATCCAGACTGACTCAAGGTTGAGTCAGCCTTCCATCCTTCTGTTGTGGTCCGTCAGCAGCCTACGGAGCTGGCAACAGAGTCAGACAGCGATGAAGCTGAGGTGAGGCCAGGGCCATCGAGAAGTGAGGTACAGACTCCAGAGCCTCCAGAGACTGATAGTAGTGAGGCAGAGGAACAGGAGAAGCCTGTTCCTAATGCACGCATGAGAAGAGCTGCCAGAAGGCAAGAGCAGCTCAAGCAGAGAGGACAACTCGGGAGTAGGGCCAAGAGATGATTGGCCCCTCCCATAAGTCTTAAAACAGACCAGCACCGGCGTTTGAGCTTTGCCGGAAAACAACGTTGGTAACTTCGTCTTCTGCTTCATCTTCTGCTTCGTCTATGTCTTTGTTTTTGTGGCTTCTGGATGTTTGCCAGGAAGGGCCTTTGGCAGTTTGCCTAATTGGACTAAGGTTTGTTAGATAACTGAGGAATTTGTGTTGGGAGGCATTTGTTTTACTTTGAGTTGAATGACGCTGGGAATGAAGTAATTCCCAGCTGTTGGAATAAAGTTTGTTTTTCCACGGACTAAGTTTAATATTACCTACTTGGGTTTGGGTAACAACACCTTCCATCTATGCTTCCATCCTTCCAAGATTGGTAAAATGAAGACCCAAATTGTTGGGGGCAATATGCTAATTCCCTAAACCGGTTAGAGAGGGCTGTAAAGCATTATGAAGCGGTATATAAGTCTAAGTGCTATTGCTATCTTGAGAAGACTTTCTTCTCTCTCTTAAAGACAGATGTCAAGGTAGGATTTTCTGGAGAAGTATCTCAAAAGGTGACAGAAGTGATCTGATTTGTCCCAGCTAAATCCTAACTAAGCAGGGCTAGGCTTGGTTAATACTCGAAGGGAATTCATCAAGGAATTCCAGAGCTCCAGGCTAGACTAGAAACATCATCATCGTTGTCATCATCATCATCACCATCATGAGATGGTGAAGATCTTGTGGAACTTTAGAATACAGACGGATCGTCATTTGGAACACAATACGCCAGATATCGCAGTTGTCGAAAACCGAAACGTACAATTTACTGATATCACTGTACCAGGAGATGCCAGAGTCAAAGAAAAAGAAAGGGGAAAAAAATCATGAAATATCACGACCTGGCCACCGAAACTACTCAATTATGGATGAAACATGTAACAGTGATACCCATTGTCATTGGCGCACTTGGTACCAGGTCCAAGAATTTTATAAGACACATCAACAAATTGCAGCTTCCTGCAATTACACTAGGGAGTTCCAGAAAAACATCTACTTCTGCTTCATTGACTATGCTAAAGCCTTTGATTGTGTGGATTACAACAAACTGTGGCAAGTTCTTAAAGAGATGGGAGTACTAGACCATCTTATTTGTCTCTTGAGAAGCCTATATGTGGGTCAAGAAGCTACAGTGAGAACTGGACAAGGAACCACTGATTGGTTCAAAATTGGGAAAGGAGTCCAGCAAGGCTGTATACTATTACCCTGTCTATTTAACTTATATGCAGAGTACATCATGAGAAAGGTGGGGCTAGATGAATCAAAAATTGGAATTAAGATTGCCGGGAGAAATATCAACAACCTCAGATATGCAGATGATACCACTCTAATGGCAGAAAGCGAAGAGGAACTAAAGAACCACTTGATACGGGTGAAGGAGGAGAGTGCAAATGTTGGCTTGAAACTCAACATTAAGAAAACTAAAATCATGGCATCCAGCCTTCTCAATTCCTGGCAGATAGATGAGGAAGAAATGGAGGTAGTGACAGATTTTATTTTCCTGGGCTCCAAGATCACCGCAGATGGGGACTGCAGCCAAGAAATTAAAAGATGCTTGCTTCTGGGGAGGAAAACTATGGCAAATCTAGACAGCGTACTAAAAAGCAGAGACATCACCCTGCCAACAAAAGTGCGTATAGTCAAGGCTATGGTTTTCCCAGTTGCAATGGATGGCTGTGAAGGCTGGACCATAAGAAAGGCTGAGCACCAAAGAATCGAGGCCTTTGAACTCTGGTGCTGGAGAAGACTCCTGCGAGTCCCTTGGACTGCAAGGCGAACAAACAAGTCAGTCCTAGAGGAGATCAACCCTGACTGCTCTTTAGAAGGCCAGATCCTGAAGATAAAACTGAAATACTTTGGCCATCTAATGAGAAAGAAGGACTCACTGGAGAAGAGCCTAATGCTGGGAAAGATTGAGGGCAAAAGAAGAATGGGATGACAGAGAACGAGGTGGCTGGATGGAGTCACTGAAGCAGTAGGCATGAGTTTAAATAGACTCCAGAGGATGGTAGAGGACAGGAAGGCCTGGAGGAACGTTGTCCATGGGGTCGCGATGGGACACGACTTTGCAACTAACAACAAAGCAATAACACCAGCGGACTGCAAAAAACTGAGCTACTTGGAACATCATACATCTTAAGAAGATACTTGGTTGACACCTTGGGTGCTGGCCATTATATCAACCATTAGCACCAGTCAATAGTATTTGTGATGCATTTTTGAATGTTCGGTTGACTGAGTTTCATGTTTAATGAATAAAGTATATAATAATTCATCCTAAAATAAACTAATACTAAAACACTTCTATAATCTCTGCCAGTAAAATGGCACAGATCTGTTTGTGTAACTCCCACAGATCAAACCTGGATAAAGTTATCTTTATTTTTACCTGCAAACAAATATATTTCTTAAACCCATGAAGCCTACTGACCTTATATATCAGGGGACTGTGTTTGGATAGACATGTTGTATTCATCCCCCCCCCCCGAAAAAAATGAGACAGTGGAAATTTCCTCCCACTGCATTAAATATTTTTGTGTTTTCAGGCTAAGAACAATCTTTTTCTTTGCTTTGTAAGAGCCATTAGTGGCACAGTGATTAAGGTGCAGTATTGCAGGCTATCTCTGCCAACTGCCCGCAATTCTATTCTAACCAGGTCCTTCCGAGGTTAGTAAAATGAGGACTCAGATTGTTGGGGGCAATAGGCTGACTCTGAAAACCACTTAGAGCTGCAGAGCACTTTGAAGCAGTATTGTTGTGCCTCGTCCTCCCTCCTCTCCTCAGCCGGGCCTCTCCCGTCTCCAACCGGGCCTGTTATCAGACTCCGAGTCTGATAGTGAATGGCCTGTCATGCCTCCAGCCCCTGGCCCTGGCCCCATGCCCGGAGAGGATGTCAGGAGTGAACAGACAAGCCCGATAAACTTCACTCCTACAGCGTGTGAGCAGGAAGCCAGCCACGTGCTGGAATTACTGACAGCAGATCCAGCTGAAGAGACTTAAAGTGGGACGATCCTCGCTTCCGGAGATCCTCGCCAGCAGAAGGAAGGGAGGGGCAGGCCTGGATAAA
>NC_080546.1:85518756-85543756 GCF_028640845.1 Ahaetulla prasina | reverse complement strand
AAGTGTGATTGGAAACACAAGAAATTTGTCTTGGTGCATATGCTCTCAATGTACATAAAAGAAAAGATACATTCATCAAGAATCATAAGGTATAACACTTAATGATAGTCACCGGGTACAAATAAGCAATTAGGAAACAATCAATATCAATATAAATCATAAGGATACAAACAACATCATATTCACCTTTACCCTTGGCAACATCAAATCAGTGTCATTTCATACCCACAAAAATTTCACCAATTTCTTGTTTCTTTTGAAAAGGATTTATTGCAGAATAACAAAGCTGGAAGGGAACTTGGAGGTCTTCTCCTTCTCCTCTTCCTCGTTTTCCTCCTCCTCCTCGTCTTCTCCTTCTCCTCCTCCTCTTCTTCTTCTCCTCATCTTCCTTCTCCTCCTTCTCCTTCTCCTCTTCTTTTTCTAAGAAGAAAATTCCTGACAGTTAGAACCATTCATCAGTGGAACAACTTGCCTCCAGAAGCTGTGAATGCTCCAACACTGGAAGTTTTTAAGAAGAGATTGGATAATCATTTGTCTAAAGTGGTGTAGGGTTTCCTTCCTAAGTAGGGAGTTGGACTAGAAGACCAACAAAATGCAACAAAACAAAATGCACAGGTACCGGATATGTGGTACCTTGCTCAATAGTAGTAACTGTGAGAGGGATCTTGGAGTCCTAGTGGACAACCATTTAGGTATGAGCCAGCAGTGTGCAGCAGCTGCCAAAAAAGCCAACACAGTTCTAGGCTGCATAAACAGAGGGATAGAATCAAGATCATGTGAAGTGTTAATACCACTTTATAATGCCTTGGTAAGGCCACACTGGGAATATTGCATTCAATTTTGGTCGCCACGATGTAAAAAGGATGTTGAGACTCTAGAAAGAGTGCAGAGAAGAGCAACAAAGATGATTAGGGGACTGGAGGCTAAAACATATGAAGAACAGTTGCAGGAACTCAGTATGCCTAGTTTAATGAAAAGAAGGACTAGGGGAGACATGATAGCAGTGTTCCAATATCTCAGGGGTTGCTACAAAGAAGAGGGAAACTATTCTCCAAAGCACCTGAGGGTAGAACAAGAAGCAACGGGTGGAAACTAATCAAGGAGAGAAGCAACCTAGAACTAAGGAGAAATTTCCTGACAGTGAAAACAATTAATCAGTGGAACAACTTGCCTGCAGAAGTTGTAAATGCTCCAACACTGGAAATTTTTAAGAAAATGTTTGATAGCCATTTGTCTGAAATGGTGTAGGGTTTCCTGCCTGGGCGGGGGTTGGACTAGAAGACCTTCAAGGTCCCTTCCAACTCTGATATTATTATTATTATTATTATTATTATTATTATTATTATTATTATTATTATTATTATTATTATTATTATTATTATTATTATTATTATTATTATTATTATTATTATTATTACCTCCAAGGTCCCTTCCAACTCTATTATTCTGTTAACATGGAATTCCGTTCTGTTCAGACTTTTTTTGGTGTGGGGGGGGCAGCTGCAGCACACTCATATTTAAGCAATTTTCCACTAGGTCTCCAAGAAGTTACTACTATCGAACCAGATACAACCTATATTATTACAGTGGCCAAAATTGTGGAAACCTTTTGGGAACAGTGTATTTTTGAGGTTTGATGGCTAATAACACCACTTTTTTTTTTTTTGGTTTCAAGATAAATCATATTCCACTACTAGAATGGCCTGGGAATAACCCATACCTTAACCCAATTGAAAATTTATGGAGCTGACTAAAGAAACTTGTTAATCAGAAGTGACCCAGCAATAAAGCCCAGTTAATAGAAGCCATCATTCAATCTTGGATTCACATGATAACAGCTGCAGAACTAAAAGAGTTGGTTCACTCCATGGGAAGGCGTTGTAAGGCCATAATTCATCCTAAAGGTTACCCAACTAATTATTCACTAATATGGTGATCAGTTTTGTATATCTCGTTTTTTTCTATGGTGATCATTTTTGTATATCTCGTTTTTTCTACGTGTTTCACTTTTCTTCTTTATACTGTAACTGCTATTCTAATAGCAAATCCTTCATAAAAGTTATTGCATTACATTCTTGATTAAATTATCTTTCCATTGATATATAATTTTAGAATAGAATAGAATAGAGTAGAGTAGAGTAGCGTAGAGAAGAATAGAATAGAATAGAATAGAATAGAATAGAATAGAATAGAATAGAATAGAATAGAATAGAATAGAATAGAATAGAATAGAATAGAATAGAATAGAGTTAGATTTTTTTTATTGGCCAAGTATGATTGGACACACAAGGAATTTGACTTGGTGCAAATGCTCTCAGCGTACGTAAAAGAAAAGATACGTTCATCAATAATATATAATTTTATGGTACCTCATAAAACAAAAAATGGTGTTATTAGCTAGTTTTAGAAAATACACTTTTCCCAAAAGGTTTCCACATTTTTGGCCACAACTGTATACCTGAGCTTCTAATTGAATGAGAATGAGAAGAAAACCAGTGGCAACATGACAGTATTAGAAATACAAATTGCAGCCAGCATGAAGGACCCCTCTTACTTCTATCCATAATATGACTCGATTCCCTAAACTACTCCAAATTCATTCTTAAATTGCTCTTTTACGTTTCCTTGTCTCATATCGAAATGGCTTATTTTGCTAAGAACTCTCGATATTTTAAGCCCGAGTTAGAATCTTTGTGTTATTCATGGGAGGAAAAAAAAAAGAGAGAGAGAGAGATCTGAATTTTTATATGCCTTGTGAAGTGTGGAGAACTTAACTATGCATATTATCCCAGTCTCTCCCCCTCCCCCAAATATCTCTTCTCTTGAGAATTCCTTTCTCAGAAACAGCTTGAGTAATAATTTCCCTTTTCAGAGTGAATTATTGCTGTATTTGATTTGCACTGAGGTTAAAGAATATTTGCCTTTAAAAATGGCGAGAAAATTCTCATAGCAGAAAAATTGGAAGCCCAAGAGGTCATTGCATTGATATTTAAGAGGCTGAGTAAACATCTCAAAGTTGGCTCCTGTAAAACATTAAAATAAATATATCTAACCATCAAGCCATGCAAAAGTCTCATAAGGCAACAGCTTCTTCAACTTATGGCTTTAATCGTGTTCCCCATAAAATTACTGCCATTTCTCAAAATTCAGAATCGGAAAAGTAAGGCGTTATAGGTAAGATGGAACAGGAAAAGCAGGTAACTATTATGTGGGCTCTTTGAATGTTTTTTTTACAGACGTTTGACTACCAAACTCAGCAACCACATCAGTGTTAGGAGGGAGCACGGTTTGCTCTCTTTTTATACACTAGAGCAGTGATGGCTAACCTTTTTGACGTCGTGTGCCAAAAGATTGATAATGTGTGTGGGGGGGTTGTGCGTGCACGTGCCCACACCCATAATTCAATGCACCCCGCCACATGCATGTATGACCCTCTGCACGACCCCCGCTTTTGGCACGTGATGGCATGGTGGGCACAGTAGGCCCATTTTTTGCCCTCTCCAGGCTCCAGAGGTTTCCTTGGAGCCTGGGGAGGGCAAAAAAGTCTTCCCCACCCCTGGAGGCCCTCCAGAGGCCAGAAATGACTTGTTTCCCGACTTCTGGTGGGATCGGAAGGCCCGTTTTTTACTCTCCCCAGGCTCCAAAGGCTTTCTTGGAGCCTGGGGAGGGAAACAACAGCCTTCCCCCACCCCCGAAGGCCCTTCAGAGGCCGGAAACGGTTTATTTCCCAACTTCTGGTGGGATCAGAAGGCCCGTTTTTCACTCTTCCCGGACTCCAAAGACTTTCTAGGAGCCTGGGGAGGGCAAAAACAGCCATTCCAACCCCCCCAGGCCCTCCGAAGACTGGAGAAAACCAATTTCATGACTTCCAGTGGGCCCGGAAAGCCCAACAATCAGCTGGCCGGTGCGTGCATGTGTGCTGCAGCTGAGCTAGGGAAACACTCGTGTGCCCACCAATACAGCTCCGCGTACCACCTGTGGCATGCGTGCCATAGGTTCGCCATCACAGCACTAGAAATTTGCCCTGTCAATGCTAGTGGGAGTGGTATTGATTCTTGATTAGGCTGTTGTTTACTGTTGTTTATCAATTCAAACAAACAAATTGTATTCTCTCCCTTTATCTCCATATGGGACTGTCATGATAATGTTGTTAGCTTCAATCTCTTACAAATGAGCACACAATCAACCCTTCAGATTATAATACTCAGGTTTTGCACCTCCTTTTCGTGAAGCGCTAAGGAATTCAGGAAATCCAGACAGTTCAACTGAATATAATGTTTTACTGCAAGCGGTAAGCTCTCTACAAGAATCTGAACTACTAACAGTAAAGCCAAATTGGTCAGTGGAATTCAAGGTGGGCTGATTTAGGTCTCATGTTGGCACAAAGGGACTTGAGACTGATGACACATTTGACCCCTGCCTCAGGCTCATACTTGTCCTCTCCTGTGCTTTTGAGTGACAGATGTTTGGCTTTCTCAGAAGAAATAGCAGTACTCATGGTAAGATGAATGTTGAAGAAAGGGGAAATTGGTCTGTTGAAAGCTTGTTTGATGGGAACATTTCTACAGTCTTAGCCTAATGCTAGACCAGGGGTAGTCAACCTTTTTATACCTACCGCCCACTTTTGTATCTCTGTTAGTAATAAATTTTTCTAACTGCCCAACGGTTCCACAGTAATACGCCATGTATCGTCATCTGCACATGCCTCTCGCGCATCATGGATTGGGTTTGGGGGGCGCCGGCTACCAGCTCTGCTTGTCTGTTACAGCTGGGTGGTGTGGGGGGAGATGCGCAAACTATTCTGGGATGAGGCTTTTTCGTTTGCGGTTGCACTATAGCGCCATTTAGTTTCACTTACGTAACGTGAACTAAACTTATGCGCGGGCGATACAAATAGTATATTTTCAGAAATTTAAATTGTCACGGGGAATTTTATGAAAACCTAATGAAAAAGTTTTTAAATAATGCTATGAATTTTTTTTTTAAAGTCAATTAAATTAAAAAAAAGTAAAGTGCTTCAGTATCGGACAAAACCCCTACCACCCACCATGAAATCTGGACACCCACTAGTGGGTGTTAGGGACCAGGTTGACTACCACTGTGCTAGACAAATGGCAGTTGAGATCTCATTTATACCACCATAGTATCTTAGTTAAGTGCTTGATGTTTCTCAAACACCTAATCAAAAAAAAAAAAGTTTATTAAACCTGCTCTTGTTGTCAGCAAACATATCGATCTACTGTAAATCCTCAGAGTTAACAGCAGAAAACTCAGAGAGGAAATTCAACACCGAGACCAAGATGCTAACTGAACATTGTGAAATATGAAATCACTTAACTGTTTGATGCACCTTGTTTTTTCTTTTAGCCCTGCCAACCATCTTGGAATCTGTAGAGCCATTAAAAGGGGGATCTAAATTCAGTATACATATACATATACATATACATATACATATACATGTTTTCTGAGGTTTTCGCGGGTGTTTGTATGTAGGTCTTTGGTTATTCGGGTTTTCTCCCACGTAAAATTGGAAGTGTCTTGGCGACGTTTCGATGAAGTCTCATTCGTCATCTTCAGGCTTCAGCTTCGTGCTTCTGGGAGCAATCACACATGAAGATGACAGATGAGACTTCGTCGTCATGAACTAGAATACCAATTGAATAATAAGACCTACATATTTATATATATATAAAAAAAACCCACTAGCAGTTAAAAAGGAAGAAACAGTTGCAATCACACATTGCTCCAAAACATAAGGTTGAAAGTATCTAGGCGACAAGGTCGAAATGTCGCCTAGATACTTTCAATCTTACACGGGAAAAGACCCGAATATGCCAAGACCTACATATATAAGTGAAAACTACTCACACATTAATCGCAAAATCTCCAGAACTGTAAAGCCTACAAACTTGAAATTTGTCATGTATGTTCCTCTTGGCTTCTAGGTGCTCATTAGGAAAAGATTTTTCTAAATGACTATCAGAGCATTAGTATTTCCTATATTATTATTAACACCCTCTGATGCCAAGGAGTTGTACTCCCCCTCCCCACTGCAAAAGAAATCTGTTCCAAATGCAAAACACAAGCAGAGGAGAGGAGTTTCACTTTCAGTTATACTTTCACAGCAGGAAGCAGCTTTACTACAGAACAGTTGAGCTAAGCCACATCCAGCCTCCTTCCTGTCTCCTTCTTGCTCACACAGCAAATACTGTTTGAGTTTCCAAACACCCCTCAACTCTCACACACACTGACAGGATGCTACCCAGATGAATACTAAGGGATGCTGCGAGCTGGGACGTTCTACTCTCCCACCCCCCTCTGTTCCAACTGCCAGCTGCATTATATTAACATACTCTGATGCTACAGAGTTACACATTCTACATTAAGTTTCAGGCTGCGAGTGTCAATTTCTCAAGCCCGAGCACATAGTTTCATAACAAAGCATGGGCATCCAGCTAGTAAATGAATAAAGATGCTACTGGAATCACATACAAGAGTTGTTGGCTAGCTAATTGGAGAGTAGGCTGTCTGAACTGGAGGGAGGGAAGAGATAATCTCTCTTGCTTTTATGGATTATATGCTAACTCAGAAGCTTTTAACCTTGCCCGCAATGACATACTGAACTGTGCTAAAATATTGCTTAGAGTTAAACAATGTGAGTTCTTTATTGTTGCTCCAAGCCAAGCTAATACATGGGAGGGGAAGGGTTTTGTTTTGTTTTTAAAACTCTTTCAATAAAAAAAAAAAGTTATTAAACCTGCTCTTGTTGTCAGCAAACATATCGATCTACTGTAAATCCTCAGAGTTAACAGCAGAAAACTCAGAGAGGAAATTCAACACCGAGACCAAGATGCCAAGACCTACATACCTATACCCGTGAAAACCTACAAAAACATATATACATACATACATACATACATACATATATAAGTGAAAACTACTCTCACATATCCCTATTGGGAAGGATTGCGGCTATTAAAATGAATGTGTTACCTAGATTTTTGTTTCTGTTCCAGATGATACCAATAATTAAAAAGGATAAAAATTTGGAAGATTGGCAGATTGGGATTAACAAATTTATATGGCAGGGTAAAAAGGCGAGGGTTAAAATGAAAATAATACAGGACTCACGGGAAAGAGGTGGTTTAAGAATGCCTAACTTTAAATTATATTATGAAGCAGTAGCCCTTTCAGTAGTAAGTGACTGGTTTAACTTAACAGAGGAAAGAATTTTGAATATAGAAGGTTATGACTTGTTATATGGATGGCATGCGTACTTATTTTATGAAAAAAAGTGGATAGGGCTTTTAAGAATCATGTGTTGAGAAGTGCTCTTTATGGTCTGGAATAAATATTCCTATAAATTAGATTACAAGATTCCTATATGGGCGAGCCCTAGGCATGCAATAGAGAATATAAATATAGAACAGAAACAGGAAATGATTACTTATAAAGAACTTTTGTATGCTGAAGGAGGTAGATTGCAATTAAAATCATTACAGGTATTAAATGAAGAAGGGAGGAATTATACTTGGTTTCAATATGGGCAAATAAGTGCTAGATGGAAAGAAGATCAAAAAATTGGTATAATGCAAAGGGAGGAAAATTTAATAAAGCAAATTAGAAATCAGACCCAGGAGCATATAAAGAGATTGTATAATGTGTTGCTTGAAATAGATTCGGAAAAGGATTTGGTAAAGGATTGTATGATAAAATGGGCACAGAATATTCAGGAACCAATAATGTTGGAAACATGGGAGAAAATTTGGGTTAGAAATGTTAAGTTTACACAAGCACAGAATTTAAGGAAAATTTTTATAAGATGTTTTATAGATGGCACTTAGATCCCAAAAAATTATCATGTATGTATCCTAATATCCAAGCGAAATGTTGGAGGTGTGATTGTGATGATGCTACATATTTTCATATTTGGTGGACTTGCAAGAAAATTAAGGTCTTTTGGATAAGAATTTGGTGGATTATTCAAAATGTACTGAAGAAGAAGATAAAGTTCCTGCCACAATTTTTCCTTTTGGGAATTATAACGGATTGTACAGGGATTGAGACTAAATTGATTCTGAATTTAATAACAGCAGCAAGACTGTTGATTGGACAATACTGGAAGAAGAAGAGGTACCTACAATAGAAGAATGGATATTGAAAGTTATTAATTTGGCTGAGATGGCTAAAATCTCAGCGTTTTAAAAGACAATACGCAGGAAAGATATTTAATTGAATGGAAAAATGGATTGATTATCTACAAAACAGATATCAGATTAAGAAAAATCAGATTGCCTTTGAATAATTAGAAAGTTATTTTATGTAATGGGGAGGGGGTTGGGAGATGAAAAGCTTTGGATGTGGTTATTTGGATTGAAGGGAAAATTTTATTCTATGTTTGGTTTATGTATAACAATACCTTGTGATTGACCCGGGAAGCCGGGGGGTGGGGGGAGGGAGGGGGGAAGGGTTTTTGTTTTGTTTTTGGGAGGGAGGGGGGGAAAGGGGGAAAATGTTTTTGTTTTTTAAAACTCTTTCAATAAAAAAAAAACTACTCACACATTAATCGCAAAATCTCCAGAACTGTAAAGCCTACAAACTTGAAATTTGTCATGTATGTTCCTCTTGGCTTCTAGGTGCTCATTAGGAAAAGATTTTTCTAAATGACTATCAGAGCATTAGTATTTCCTATATTATTATTAACACCCTCTGATGCCAAGGAGTTGTACTCCCCCTCCCCACTGCAAAAGAAATCTGTTCCAAATGCAAAACACAAGCAGAGGAGAGGAGTTTCACTTTCAGTTATACTTTCACAGCAGGAAGCAGCTTTACTACAGAACAGTTGAGCTAAGCCACATCCAGCCTCCTTCCTGTCTCCTTCTTGCTCACACAGCAAATACTGTTTGAGTTTCCAAACACCCCTCAACTCTCACACACACTGAGAGGATGCTACCCAGATGAATACTAATGGATGCTGCGAGCTGGGACGTTCTACTCTCCCACCCCCCTCTGTTCCAACTGCCAGCTGCATTATATTAACATACTCTGATGCTACAGAGTTACACATTCTACATTAAGTTTCAGGCTGCGAGTGTCAATTTATCAAGCCCGAGCACATAGTTTCATAGCGAAGCATGGGCATCCAGCTAGTAAATGAATAAAGATGCTACTGGAATCACACATACACAAAAGTTGTTGGCTAGCTAATTGGAGAGTAGGCTGTCTGAACTGGAGGGAGGGAAGAGATAATCTCTCTTGCTTTTATGGATTATATGCTAACTCAGAAGCTTTTAACCTTGCCCGCAATGACATACTGAATTGTGCTAAAATATTGCTTAGAGTTAAACAATGTGAGTTCTTTATTGTTGCTCCAAGCCAAGCTAATACATGGGAGGGAGGGAGAAAAAAACCGCAACCTTGTGGCATTTCCTTCCTCAGGAGATGAAAAATAGCCACATTTGCAGGAAATTGTTAGCAAGGTCGCAACCAAGGAAGCTAGTCTGTTCTCATTCAGAGAGGCTTACCTTTTAAAGTCTAGACCAGTGCAGGTGAATCACTGAAATGTCATTAGCCTAAGCCTACATTTATACCAATCGTGGCAGAGCAAATATGATTTCTTTTTGCCTTCTGGTATTCATGCTGTAAAATGCTAGCATCAACAGGGGGAGGGAAGGGAGTCGAGTATTAACAAAAGGCTGGGCGGGGAGGAGGGAAATGGATTTTCAGGTTTTCTCAATTTGCAATTAGGGGAGCCATTGTTGGAAGACAATTGGACTTTGTCTTCTATTTACCTGAAACGCCATAAAACAGAAGACTGAAATTGCTGAGAAGCCGAACAAATATCTTGACTTATATTTGGAATAGAGACGATATAAATGAAAGGGATTTGATGCCGCAGCACGTCTGGGCTAGAGTGGAATAGAAGAGGAACATGCAGTGGGTCTAACCTTTCAGCAAGTAGGGCATTTGGAGTGTGGCGTCTTAGCTATGCCCTATTGTTACCCGATTGAATGTAATGTGAAAATGAAAAGTGTGGATGTTGCTGAGCATCCTATTTGTACAGTGGCCTTTCTCTTAGTGGCTGGTTTAGGATTTTTATTTTTTTTACAAACACATTGTGTGAACAGTGTGGTACCGGAGTATCTTATATTTTAGTACAACTTTCTACGTTCTACTATATCACAAGATCTAAAATGGACAGCTAACATCAAAAAAAGTCATCCAAAAAAAGGGACAACAAAGAATGTTCTTTCCGTACCAACTCAGAAAGTTCAAACTGCCCAAGGAGCTGCTGATCCAGTTCTACAGAGGAATTATTGAGTTTGTCATTTGCACCTCTATAACTGTCTGGTTTGGTTCTGCAACCCAACAAGACAGACACAGACTTCAGAGGATAATTAGAACTGCAGAAAAAACAATGGCTACCAACCTGCCTTCCATTGAGGACCTGTATAGTGCACGAGTCAAAAAGAGGACTGTGAAAATATTTACAGACCCCTCACATCCTGGACATAAACTGTTTCAACTTCTATCCTCAAAACAATGCTATAGAGCAGTGCACATCAGAACAACTAGACACAAGAACAGTGTTCTGTTTCCCTTCCCCCAATACTCCCAGCAAAGAGTCAGTCAGAGGCCTCCTTTTCTGATTTATTTACATATATATAAATGTCCTGGCTACGTCTACCCACGGGCCTGCCAAGTTTCTGGAGATAACAAGGAAATTACAGATAAGGCCAGAATTACTCACGAATATATTCTTCCCTCCGTTGATACAGATTGCCCGCCCAAATTCATTACTTTGTCCAAGACAAAAAACCAGGAAGTCCCGCCTCCTATTTATAGTCTCTGCAGATGTCACTGCATGACAATTATGACTTGGCTTTGTCCCAACTCTTCCGCTGCTGCGCACGCCGATCACGTCTTCGTAATCTTGCATCACTCCAAAACTGTTCTTGGGGCGTTGCCAAATCAGAAGGAGGCTCCATGGAATCAGGCTTTGCCGGCCCCTCCTCCTCCCTTTGAGTGGGTGCCAGGGAGGGAAAGGGCTCACGAGAAGCAGGGCTGGCCAGGTCTTCTCCCTCACTTTCTGAATCATCCGAGTCGAGGAGTCCGGGTCCAGGAACTTGGGTCACAACAAACAGTTTTTTCTTGAAAGCCATCATTCTGATCATTCAATAATGTATTTTCTTTTTGTTTGTTTGTTGCAAAAAAAGTAATAATAAAAAAAAAAAAGAAAGCCATCATTCTGCTAAACAAATAATTCCCTCAACACTGTCAAACTATTTACTAAGTCTGCACTACTATTACTATTAGTCTTCTCATCGTTCCTATCATCCATCTCCTCCCACTTATGACTGTATGACTGTAACTTAGTTGTTTGCATCATGATTTATATTGATATTGATTGTTTCCTACTATGATTTGATTGCTTATTGTACCCAATGACTATCACTAAGTGTTATACCTTATGATTCCTGACAAATCCTTTTATGTACACTGAGAGCAGATGCACCAGAGACAAATTCCTTGTGTTTTCAATCACACAAGAATTCTATTCTATTCTATTCTATTCTGTTCTGTTCTGTTCTGTTCTGTTCTGTTCTGTTCTGTTCTGTTCTGCTCTGCTCTGCTCTGCTGGGCTCTGCTCTGCTCTGCTCTGCTCTGCTCTGCTCTACTCTATACTATTCTATTCTGTTCTGTTCTGCTCTGCTCTGCTGGGCTCTGCTCTGCTGGGCTCTGCTCTGCTCTGCTCTGCTCTGCTCTGCTCTGCTCTGCTGGGCTCTGCTCTGCTGGGCTCTGCTCTGCTGGGCTCTGCTCTGCTCTGCTCTGCTCTGCTCTGCTCTACTCTATACTATTCTATTCATATTTAATACAGTTGACAATCTTATAAAATTTAATAGCAGTACACGTATTTTGTTGAATTATAATCTTTCATTCTTTGATTATTTGATTTCAATATGTTATTTTTTTACCAATCTATGAATTGTGAATGCCACTCCTTTTACTATTAATAAAACACTAATAATCATATTTTTTGTGTTTAACAAACTTATATAGTTCTAATAGTAATACACATATTTATATTAAATTATAATCTTCCATTATTATCTTATTCAATATTTCAATATATTATTTTTATGTCATCTCTCCACTTATGACTGTATGACTGTAACTTAGTTCCTTGTATCATGATTTATATTGTTATTGATTGTTTCCTACTACGATTTGATTGCTTATTGTAACCAATGACTATCACTAAGTGTTATACGTTATGATTCCTGACAAATCTTTTTATGTACACTGAGAGCAGATGCACCAGAGACAAATTCTTTGTGTTTTCAATCACACAAGAATTCTATTCTATTCTATTCTATTCTATTCTATTCTATTCTATTCTATTCTATTCTATTCTATTCTGTTCTGTTCTGTTCTGTTCTGTTCTGTTCTGTTCTGCTCTGCTCTGCTCTGCTCTGCTCTGCTCTGCTCTATACTATTCTATTCATATTTAATACAGTTGACAATCTTATAAAATTTAATAGCAGTACACGTATTTTGTTGAATTATAATCTTTCATTCTTTGATTATTTGATTTCAATATGTTATTTTTTTACCAATCTATGAATTGTGAATGCCACTCCTTTTACTACTAATAAAATACTAATAATCATATTTTTTGTGTTTAACAAACTTATATAGTTCTAATAGTAATACACATATTTATATTAAATTATAATCTTCCATTGTTTATCCCCTTCTAATTTTCAGTTCTGCCACTGTTACGTTTAAAAAATATCCCCTTTCTAATCACATTTTAATACCAATAAAATAATATTCATCATATTTACGTTTGACAAGTTATATAATTCTAATAATGATACACATGTTTTTGTTAAATTATAAACTTTCATTATTATCTTATTCAATATTTCAATATATTATTTTTATGTCAATCATATAACATAACATAACATCAGAGTTGGAAGGGACCTTGGAGGCCTTCTAGTCCAACCCCCTGCCCAGGCAGGAAACCCTACACCATCTCAGTCAGATGGTTATCCAACATTTTCTTAAAAATTTCCAGTGTTGGAGCATTCACAACTTCTGCAGGCAAGTCGTTCCACTGATTAATTGTTCTAACTGTCAGGAAATTTCTCCTTAGTTCTAAGTTGCTTCTTTCCTTGATCAGTTTCCACCCATTGCTTCTTGTTCTACCCTCAGGTGCTCTGGAGAACAGCCCAACTCCCACTTCTCTGTGGCAGCCCCTGAGATATTGGAACACTGCTATCATGTCTCCCCTAGTCCTTCTTTTTGTTAAACTAGACATACCCAGTTCCTGCAACCGTTCTTCATATGTTTTATCCTCCAGTCCCCTAATCATCTTTGTTGCTCTTCTCTGCACTCTTTCTAGAGTCTCAACATCTTTTTTACATCGTGGCGACCAAACTGGATGCAATATTCCAAGTGTGGCCTTACCAAGGCATTATAAAGTGGTACTAGCACTTCACGTGATCTTGATTCTATCCCTCTGTTTATGCAGCCCAGAACTGTGTTGGCTCAGATTAGGAACTGTTGAATGGATGCTCATGAATTGGTTTCACTACACCGAGCTGTTTTGCACCTCACTTTTAAGGTGGTGTTGAAGCATAATTTTTGTAGGAAGAGCCTGTAAATAATGGTGGCTTTTTTTTTTCCACACCTAAGGGCATTCCTTGAATTGGAACTGAATCAAAAGCATGTTTGAAATCTAGAAAGAATCCAGGAAAAAAAAAAGCCTTCAAGATTTCTTTTTGTGACTTATTTTTGTGCAAGAGGATGGAGCAACGCGTCCAGAGGTATTTCATGAGAAGAGTCCTCTCCTCCTCTCCTCACAATAGAATACCTTATGCCACCAGGCTTGTAATTTTGGGCCTGGACAACCTGGAACTATTCCGGCTACGGTCTGACGTAAGCGTAGTACATAAAATCACCTGCTACAATGTCCTACCTGTCAGTGACTACTTCAGCTTCAACCACAATGATACACGAGTAAACAACAGATACAGATATACTTAAGGTAAATCGCTCCAAACTCGATTGCAGAAAATATGACTTCAGCAACAGAGTGGTCAATGCCTGGAATAGTGTTTACCAACCAGTGGTCCACAGATCACTGGTAGTCCACAAGAAAATTTTGGTAGTCCGCAGAAAAATTATTTGCATTTTTTATATTTCACTAAATACTATTTATCTTTTATTTTTTAAAAAAAACAAAAAAAAAAAACCCACATTAGTGGTCCACAGGATTTAAAATTATGAATATAGTGGTCCCTGAAGTCCGAAATGTTGGTGAATGCTCTACCTGACTCAGTTGTTACATCCCCAAATCCCCCATAACTTCAACTTCAAACTGCCTACTGAGGACCTCACCCCATTCCTAAGAGGTCTGTAAAGGGGCATGCATAAGCCCACCAGAGTGCCTACCATCCCTGTCCTACTATTCCCATTTATTCATACTCATTTCTTATGCTTATACTTATACCTGTTTATACATATGTTTATATGTCATGTGTCAATTTTGGAAGGCAATTTTCTTTTTGCTTCTTAACTGCCACATATTTTAGCTGGGGAGTTGGGAGGGCGTTGTTGTTGGAGCGGTAAAAAGTTAGTCATAACAGCATTCCGTATTCAAGGACATCCCGCCTCTGATGGAGACTGCCTGAAGACTGTATCCAGTTGAGTGTGAAGAGTTGTTTGGACAATATGATAAATTTGTGGGTATGGGGCAGGGCTGTGAACTGTCAACTGGGTGTGGAAAACCTGGAAGCTTTCAGTTGCGGGTTTTCCCCGCTGTGCCTACATGACATCTCTAATAAATTGGAACTTTGAGGAACCTCAAGCCTCAGACCTTTATTTCGTTGGGGGTGTTCCTTGGAACCTTGACATTAATTCTTTCCTATCTCTTTATTTTTATTGTGAGGGGATCTAAAGTTTTAAATTTTTAAAGGTGCGAGGTTAGGTATATTTTGTATACTTTAGCTTGTGATTGTTGGTCATAATACCCGGTATTTGCTCTGGGAAGTCTGGGGGGGGGGAAGGGGGAGGAGGGGGGGAAAGGGGGGGGGAAATGATACATGGATTGATTATTAATGTACAGTAATTTTTGAAGATATGAAATTAAAATTTAAAATGATATTGGGGATGCTCGACTGCCATTTCAGAAAGAAAAGGAGAGAGGAGTAGAAGGAGGGAAGAAAGTAGGTAGGAAAGAGTAGAGAAGGAGGAGGGGAATAAGAAGGTTAGATAGGGTGGAAGAAGGGAGGAGTGGAGAAGGAGGAGAGGAAGTAGTAAAGTGAAGGAGATGAAGGATGTGAAAGTAGTAGAGGGTAGAGAGGGAGGTTGTGAAGAAAGGAAGTGGCAGTCGGGCAGGCCTGAATCAGTAATAAATAAAAATTAATGATTAATGATGGATAATAGTTTGTACATAAATATAATGTTGGAAAATGGAAATAAAAATTATTTATAAAAGAAAAAAGGAACCCTGACATTAACCCGTATTATAACTTATATTTATTTATATTATGTATTCTCATACATGCTTGACAAAATAAATAAATAAATAAATAAATAAATAAATAAATAAATAAATAAATAAATAAATAAATAAATAAATAAATAAATGTGGACTGCCAATGACCTCCCTTCTATAAAACCTGCCTGCTCGTCTTGGATTCTACCCTCTTTTTGATTTTGATGCTTAGGATACCATTTGCTAACCAACGCTCAAAAGGCCGATGGGCTTGTCATTGCATGGATTGTTCTCATGCCCTTTTCACAAATGATTATTGCCGACACCCAACCACCCCCAATCTTTTTGGAACATAGCCAGCCTGATCTATGAAGATAAAATTAGCAATGCCAGTAGAGATGCACACCATCTGGGATTCTTTTTTAATCATTTCAAGAAAAATACAATCAACCCCTGGAGCCTTGGAGACTTTAAGAGATGCAATCAGTTGGGTTATATCTTGTGTTGAGACAGGGAGACCATTTTGAACTTGGACCAACTCCATTTCATTCTCTGCTCTGCTCTCCTCTGCGTGGCTCAGACTGCTACGACAGTCTGTTATTAACAGCAGCTGCTTGCAATTACTGCAGGTTCAAGTCCCACCAGGCCCAAGGTTGACTCAGCCTTCCATCCTTTATAAGGTAGGTAAAATGAGGACCCAGATTGTTGGGGGCAATAAGTTGACTTTGTATATAATATACAAATGGATGAAGACTATTGCTTGACATAGTGTAAGCCGCCCTGAGTCTTCGGAGAAGGGCGGGATATAAATGCAAATAAAATAAATAAATAAATAAATTTCTGTTATGAGCAGAGTCCATGGACAATCTTCTAAAGTTGTCCTTCTAGGAACTTGATTTGGAGCTGGTGTGGGCAGCAGTTTTCTTAGCCCACTGATAGTTCGCCAAAAGATGGAAGACTCTCGCCCTTCCGGACTGATTGAATTAGTCCAGCAACGGATGCTATTTTGAGTTCTTGCCCTTCCAATTTTATGTTACTTTATATTTCAATTACATTTGCTTCTCTTTAGCTAATTTGTGGGGACGTGGTGGCTCGGTGGCTAAGATGCTGAGCTTGTCGATTGACAGGTTGGCAGTTCAGCGGTTCGAATCTCTAGTGCCATGTAATGGGGTGAGCTCCCGTGATTTGTCCCAGCTTCTGCCAACCTAGTAGTTCAAGAGCACATAAAAAAATGCAAGTAGAAAAATAAGGACTGCCTTTGGTGGGAAGGGAACAGTGTTCCATGAGCCTTTGGCGTTGAGTCATGTCGGCCACATGACCACGGAGACGTCTTCGGACAGTGCCGGCTCTTCGGCTTTGAAACAGAGATGAGCACTGCCCCCTAGAATTGGGAACAACTAGCACCTATATGTGGGGGAACCTTTACCTTTTTTTAGCTAATTTGTAGTTAAAAGAAGCATACAAGAAAGACACAGACTTCAGAGGATAATTAGAACCGCAGAAAAAATAATTGCTACCAACCTGCCTTCCATTGAGGACCTGTATACTGCACGAATCAAGAAGAGGGCCGTGAAAATATTTACAGATCCCTCACATCCAGGACATAAACTGTTTCAACTCCTACCCTCAAAACGACACTACAGAGCACTGCACAACAGAACAACTAGACACAAGAACAGTTTTCTCCCAAAGGCCATCACTCTGCTAAACAAATAATTCCATCAACACTGTCAGACTATTTATTAAATCTGCACTACTATTAATCGTCTCATAGTTCCCATCACCAATCTCTTTACACTTATGACTGTATGACTATAACTTTGTTGCTGGTAATCCTTATGATTTATATTGATATACTGACCATCAATTGTCAGCGACCCGTACGCTCTCACAGAGAGGGACTCCTTAGGGTGCCGTCCGGCAGGCAGTGCCGACTGGCGACACCCAGGGGAAGGGCCTTCTCTGTAGGGGCTCTCACCCTCTGGAATGAACTTCCCCCAGGACTCCGCCAACTTCCTGACCTTCGAACCTTTCACCGTGAGCTTAAGACACACCTATTTATCTGCGCAGGACTGGCCTAGGATTTTAATTTTAATTTTTAAATTTAGCTTTTAAATGTGGTTTTTATTATTTTAATTATAATTTTAAATTTTGGCCTAATTCAATAAGTTTTTTAAATACTGCTTTTACTGTGTATTTATTTTTCTGTTTTTATCCAGCTGTAAACCGCCCTGAGTCCTTCGGGAGATAGGGCGGTATAAAAATTTGATTAAATAAATAATAAATAAATAAATAAATAAATAAATAAATAAATAAATTGTGTTGTAAATGTTGTACCTTGATGAATGTATCTTTTCTTTTATGTACACTGAGAGCATATGCACCAAGACAAATTCCTTGTGTGTCCAATCACACAATAAAAATTCTATTCTGTTCTAGGTTGCAGTAGACTAATTTGATTGGCTTCTTAGAACTTTTTAAAAATTTAATCATAACTTCTTTGGGTAAGTGGAATGTGGAAGCAGACGGCACAGGCAAAATTTTGAGTGGATTTCAACTCAATTCCAAGGATTCCCCCGTTGGAAAAAGCAACATCATGTTTTCTTTCCTTATCAAAGTCTGCCAAGCAACCAAAGATAGAAGAACGCTTTAGACAAAAGAGATCTGTAAGTAGAAGAATTTTCCTTCCAACTTTTAACAAATTTGCAGCCCTTGAATAACTTGAGTGGGAACTTCAAGCAGAACTGAGAAAACAACAGCTGGTAGATCTTTCGCTATCTTCAAGGAAGAGCATAATGAAAAACAGAAAAAAAATCTGGATTTTCTCCCAGCCTCTTACTGTGAGTCTCCGGTACAACTTGCTTGTTCACCTGCTAACCTCAAGGGAAATAATAATAATAATAATAAAATCAGCTTAAAAATAAGATGCAAAATCAGAATGCGGAGAGAGGCTCCCCTTGGGAAAATTCAATGGAGTTTATTGCAAAGTGATGCCTTCTTATAGCGCAAACTGATGCTTCGCTATTTGAGCATCTGTCAGGTATAAAACATAACCTGGAGTTGCTTAAAAGGAAGAAAGAGAAAAGGTTTCAAAACTTATGTGCAGAATAGGAAGCTGGACCTACTAGTTGCATTAAGGCTTATGAAGAAAGATGGACTAAATCCAGGGGTGGAAATGCTCCCGGTTCGCACTGGCTCCCCCGATTAGGTAACGATGGCAGCTGCTGGTTCGGAGGACCGGTAGCAAAAATCCCTGGCCCCGCCCCCCGCCTCTGCGTAGCCGCACCATCAGCAGAGGTTTGTTTTTTTTACTTTTAAAAGTTTTTCTTCAGCTGAAACATGCCTTTAAATTAAAAAAAACAAACCTCTGCTGATCGCGGGGCTGAGCAGAGATCAAAACCCTTTAAAAGTTTTTTTAAAAAAACCCTCTTCAGCCGAAGGGGGAAAAAAACAAGAAAAGAACCCCAGGATTTAAAAGCCTCCTCTGGCGATCCCAGAGGAGTTTCCTGATCCTCCCAGGCTTTTAAACTCACTTTTTAACAGCCCCCACTTACAAGAGCCCCCACCCATGCCCAGCCAATTCCCCCTCCTCACTTACCTATAAATACTGCTCCTTTCCTGCTGCAACTGCATGTTTTCTTCAGCTACTGAAGAAAAAAAAAACTTGCTTTGACTTCCTGTTTTGCTAGCTGAGGAACTCTGGGATTTGAAGCCCACAATAAAATAAAATAAAATAAAATAAAATAAAATAAAATAAAATAAAATAAAATAAAATAAAATAAAATAAAATAAAATAAAATAAAATAAAATAAAATAAAATAAAATAAAATAAAATAAAATAAAATAAAATATTTGTGCAGCTTTCTGAGATTTGGTGTGTTTCTGTAGTGTTTCACTCTAACTACACAAACACACAAAATCTCAGAAAGCTGTATGTGGCATTTTGTGTGTGTGTGTGTGTGTGTGTGTGTGTGTGTGTGTAAAGTGTGAAAGTTGGTTTTTGAGCTTTTTGTGGCTGTGTGAAGTGTGAAGTGCAGCTGCTTTTACATTGTGTGTGAGTCAGTTGTGTTGTGTTGTGTGTGTGAAAAGTGTGAAAGTTGGTTTTTGATACCTCTTATTGTTTTTGATACTTTGTTTATTATTTTTATTATTTATTGTTATTGGCCACACCCACCCAGTCATCTGACCACCAAGCCACGCCTACCAATTAAGCCATTCCCACAGAACCGGTAGGGAAAATTTTTAGATTTTACCCCTGACTAAATCACATATTCTGGATTTACGCTCTGTTAAAGGAAAGGTCATTCCAAGTTATAGAGACAAAACTGGGCAATAGCCAAACGTCTGTATTATTATTGTTATCTCTTTTATTCATTAAACATGAAACCGAACATATAAAAATGTGTCACAAATACGATTGACTGGTGCTAATGGTTGATACGGGTTGCTGCCAGCATCCCAGGTATCAACCAAGTATCTTCTTAAAATATATGATGTTTTGTCCCTTTTCTTTACAGTTGCACGCCCTGGTTCCCCAGCAGTAGCAACTGAGCCCTGTAGCCTATTTTTCGGCAGATGTCCAGGACCCATAGCATCTGACACAGTCCTTATTAACCCAGGCGATGACCAATCTGGTATGGAATTTTGTTGATTTCTTCTCATCATTGGTGATGGCAGATGCCTGGGTTGATTCACAGTGACTAAGCCACTACCGATCCAAAGATTCCCGTAACCATAGGGACAGCTGTCCAGGCCAGCCACAGATAATGATGATTATAATGATGAACTTAATGTCAACCGCTTTAATCTAGATTGCAGAAAATATGACTTCTGTAACAGAATCATCAGTGCTTGGAACACTTTACCTGACTCTGCGGTCTCTTTCCATAATCCTAAAAGCTTTAACCAAAAACTTTCTACTATTGACCTCACCCCATTCCTAAGAGGACCATAAGGGGCGTGCATAAGTGCACAAACATGCCTACCGTTCCTGTCCTATTGTTTTTCTTTTCTTCTTTCTATATATATGCTTATACCTCCTTATATTTACCCATATATGTTTATATACTATATAATCTTTTGTATGATTCCTACATATATTGTTGTGACAAAATAAATAAATAAATAAATGATGATTAACTTTATTCATGATTAACTATATTCATTAAACATGAAACTCAGTCAACTGAACATTCAAAAAGGCATCACAAATACCATTGACTGGTGCTAATGATTGATACGGGTTGCTGCCAGTGTCCTAGGTATCAACCAAGTACCTTCTTAAGATGTACGAGTTCCGAGTAGTGCAGTTTTTTGCAGTTCCACTGGTGTTATTGCAGGAAGCTGCAATTTGTTGATGTATCTTATAAAATTCTTGGACATGGTACCAAGTGCCCCGATGACAGTGGGTATCACTCTTACATGTTTCATCCATAGCCATGTAGTTTTGATGGCCAGGTCACGATATTTCATTTTTTTTTCCAGTTCTTTTTTTCCCGACTCTGGCATCTTCTGGTACCGTGATGTCAATAAATTGTGTGTTTTGGTTTTCCACAACTGTGATATCTGGCGTGTTGTGTTCCAAGTGACGATCTGTCTGTATTCAAAAGTCCCACAAATCTTCACCTTCTCATTTTCTATAACTTTTTCCACTTTATGTTCCCATGACTTTTTGGATACAGATACATTGCATTTTTTAATATAATGACCAGTGGATTAATTTAGCAACTCGGTCGTGTCTAGCTTTGTAATCCGTTTGTGTGATTTTGCTGAAATTAAGTGTGAAACAGTTTCAACTTTGTCGTTGCAAAGTTGGCAGTTTGGACTGTCGGTGGATTTTTGTATCTTTGCTTACATGGCATTAGTTTGTAGTGCTTGTTCTTGAGCAGGCAGTATTAAACTTTCAGTTTCTTTCTCGATGGTTACCATTGTAAGCCATGCCCATGTCACATTTTCCTTCAATGTTTTTCAAGTGACGCAGTTTGTTAAAACACTCTCAATCGTGCTTCTCCTTATCTGACCCAGGAAATGCAGACAGCTAGTTTGCACACTTCACAAAGGATGATGTGTGGAGAGACCAATTCAGACTGTTAGTTATCTGCACCCCCAATACTGTTAATATTGTTGACCATCTCTACAGAAGCATCCTTAATCCTTGATTCCAGAAAAGCAATTATAGCATTCCTAGAACAATGACCAACACTGAAAGATACGTTCAGTTGAATGGTTTCCAAATGCTTCAAGTAGAAAACAGATTCTGATGTGCGTTTTTAAATGGAACTGTAAGCGTCATGGCTTCTTGTTGTTGCCTCACTTCTAATTCTTCATTTTTGTTATATCCTATACCCATTTTTCTTTGTTCTTATGTCTTGGACAACGTTGCATATGGTTGTTGTTGTTTTTTCATTGTGACCTTTATCTCATGCTTCAGCCAGAAGTGGGTTTCAAATAATTTTACCACCGGGTTCGCCACGCACCAAAAATTTATTTATTATTTAAAATGTGACTGGCTTGCACGCATGTGCGCAGATTACAAAACGTAGCTAAATAGGACAGCATAGCACCAGGGCACGTGGGCAGGCCCAACCGCAGGTCTCTACTATCGGTTCGGTCAAACCGGTCTGAACCGGCTGAATACCACTACTAGCTTCAGCATATCTCTGAATAATCCTTTTCTATGTTGTCTTCCTTTCTCTTGGGCCTGTTCTCTGTAGGTTTCTATTTGCTAGAAATGAAACAAGGAAAGTCACACTTCTGAGTCTTGTGAGCTCTGTATCGTTTTATAAGCTGCTTAACGATGCATTCTAGAGCCTTTCTAGAATTTCAGGTAATTAGGCAGTTCCTTCAATCCTCCTCATTCTGCTAATGGGCATTTGTTTGCTGTGCACGTCAACTATTTCAACATTTGCAAGATATAGACAGAGATTCTTGTATTACACAGTCATTTCCTTTCCGTTGTGTATAATGCAGACAGTCAGAAACTGAAGAGTGGGAGGTATTTAGAGTGGCTGACTCTGTGCTTCCATAACCTTCCTTGAGTTACAATTCTCTCCCCTCCTAATTGGATCTGTTTCTCTTTCATGTATAAAGATTCACATTTTCTGACTGTGGGCTGATGTCCTTTGCCCCCATCCTTTCTTTCCAACGGTATTCTTCCTATCAACTTCAGCAACTTGGTTCCAAAGACGAAGTTACAGAGAAGGCAACTCCTGAAATATTATGAAAATTAAGGTTGCATTATATACAATTGCTTATTTTTGCAGTCTGAGAACAGCATTCTCCATTATCTGGATTATTTGAAACCGGTCCTGGTGGAGATCAGTCTTAATAAATAAAAGAATATTAGGTTATCAGTAGCTTACAAGATGTAGGATTGCTAACTACTGTATACAGAATACAGAGTAACAGAGTTGGATGTGACCTTGGTGGTATTCTAGACCAGTGTTCACCAACTGGTGGTGCGTGGACCACCAGTGGTCCACGAGAAAATTTTGGTGGTCCGCAGAAAAATTATTTGTATTTTTTATATTGCACTAAGTCAGGGGTCCTCAAAGTACAACCCCTGGAACAGATACGTGCAATGAATGTATCTGTTGCAGAGAGTCTCCCCCTTTGGGGTCTCTAATGTGGGTTGGATGGGGGAATAAATTCTGACTTGGGGTTACTTGGGAAGGTTACTGCAAAATCTCTACTCCCATCCCACTCCACGGGAAGGATACTGCAAAATCTCTATTCCTATCCACTCCAGGGGAAGGATATTGCAAAATCCCCATTCCCACCCCACTCCAGGGGAAGGATACTGCAAATCTCTACTCCCACCCCACTCCAGGGGAAGGATACTACAAAATCCCCATTCCCACCCCACTCCAGGGGAAGGATATTGCAAAATCTCTACTCCCATCCCACTCCAGGGGAAGGATACTGCAAAATCTCTACTCCCACCCCACTCCAGGGGAAGGATATTGCAAAATCCCCATTCCCTCCCCACTCTGGAGCCAGCCAGAGGTGGTATCTGCTGGTTCTCCGAACTGTTCAAAATTTTCTCTACCGGTTCTACAGAACCTTTCAGAACCTGCTGGATTTTCCCTCTGCTTCAAATGGATCTTTAGGTAGAAGAATACAACAACTGCAACAGCAACAGCAGTAGCAGCAACAACAACAACAACAACAATAAATGAAACATGTAACACTAATACCAATTGTCGGGTACTGCTGACTTTGCAGTGACAAAGTTGAAACTGTTTCACACTTAATATGTGAATGCAGCAAAATCACGCGAATAGATTACAAAGTAGACACGACCGAGTTGCTAAATTAATCCACTGGTCATTATGTAAAAAAAAAATACAATTTACCTATATCCAAAAAGTCACGGGAACACAAAGTGGAAAAAGTTGTCGAAAATGAGACAGCGAAGATCTTATGGGACTTTCGAATACAGACAGATCGTCATTTGGAACACAACACATGACAGTTGTGGAAAACCAAAGCATGCAATTTATTGATATCACTGTACTGGGAGGCATCAGAGTCAAAGAAAAAGAACTGGAAAAAATCACGAAATATCGTGACCTGGCCATTGAAACTACACGGCTATGGATGAAACATGTAACAGTGATACCCATTGTCATCGGGGCACTTGGTACCATGTCCAAGAATTTTATAAATTGCAGCTTCCTGCAATAACACCAGTGGAACTGCAAAAAAACTGCGCTTCTCGGAACCTCGTACATTTTAAGAAGATACTTGGTCGATACCTAGGACGCTGGCAGCAACCCATATCAACCATTAGCACCAGTCAATGGTATTTGTGATGCCTTTTTGAATATTCAGTTGACTAAGTTTCATGTTTAATGAATAAAAGATACAACAATAATATTAGTAATTGTAATAATAAAAGAGATATAATAATAATCCTAGTTCTACCACTAGGATGTCTTGGTATACAGATGTGAGTTCTCAGAATCTAATCTATTTTATTTTATGAATTTGACTTGTGTTATTCCCACCCACCACCACTTCTGAGAAAAATAACTCTTAACTCTACTTGTTCAACCCATAATTGATTCACCTTTGGTTAAGTTTCTGCAAGTATCAGAAGTCAGAACTCAAGAGCCCTGGTTTTTTTCCCCCCCTTTCTCTCTTCTACTGGCTGTTATTATAGAGCACTTCAGCTCTCCTTTCCAATATTTTTCCTGCTTCTAGATTAAAGTATCTGAAGGCTCCATGACCTCAAAAGCATTTTCAGACACATTAGCATTGTATTTGTGTGTTTTCTTAATTGCAGCTCTGCCTGATGGGAACAAAAACTTTATTACTTTATATTGATTACGAAATAGAAGGGGTGGGGGGGGGAAGCTGCTCTAAACTCTGGTTGCTGAACCAAAGTAGAGGTGAATAAAAAAAAAGGAAATTTGTAAAGTTTCAAGAGTGAAGGCTGCTAAAAATAGTTCATTTTCCCAGGAAAGGCATCTGTCTCATTCTTTATTGCAA